>NC_080540.1:87508060-87750560 GCF_028640845.1 Ahaetulla prasina
TTCCCACCTGAAAGGATGCAGAAATAAACCAATCAGATCACATCGCATGAGCACGCTCAATACTCCTTTGGCAGCTCCATAGATACAACACAAGTCACTGAGGGGGCGGAAGCAGAGCAAAGGGGTATCTCAGGGGATGGCATGGAAGGCCTGAGGCAGGTGGCTTGTGCCTGCACTAGACTCCCTCCAGTTGTGTCCAGCCATAAGGCACCCAATGTTCACTTAACAACTCACACATTCGTTTATTGAATACGTTGGAGAGAGCAAGGATGGGGAGGTCATTAAATGAGGTGGTTCACTTAACAGCTCTCTCGACTTCTGAACATAAGGGGCAGGCTCCATTACATTTGTAACTCAACAACGACCTAAACACAATTATGCTGCAAATTCAGTCTTCCTTTACTTCATACTACTACTACTACTACTACTACTACTACTAATAATAATAATAATAATATTAATTTGTATACCGCCCTTCTCCCGAAGGACTCAGGGCAGTGCACAGCCAAAATAAAATACAAAAAGAACAACACATACAATACTAAGAACAACCCTTAAAAACTTATTCAATTGGCCAAATTTAAAATACAGTAACACCCTATAAAATTTACAAAAATTTAAAAACCCATAAAAGCAAATTAAAAATTAAAAATCAAGCCAGTCCAGCAAGACAGAATAAATAGGTTTTAAGTTCGCGGCGAAAGGTCCCAAGGTCAGATAGTTGTCGAAGTCCAGGGGGAAGTTCGTTCCACAGGGTAGGAGCCCCCACAGAGAAGGCCCTCCCCCTGGGGGGCGCCAGTTGACATTGCTTGGCTGACGGCACCCTAAGGAGTCCCTCTCTGTGAGAACGCACCGGTCGCTGGGAGATAGAAGATGGCAGTAGACGGTCCCGTAAATACCCTGGTCCTAAGCCATGGAGCGCTTTGAAGGTAGTCACCAATACCTTGAAGCGCACCCGGAAAACAACAGGCAGCCAGTGCAGTCTGCGCAGGATGGGTGTTACATGGGAGCTCCAAACCGCTCCCTCTATCACCCACGCAGCTGCATTCTGGACTAACTGGAGTCTCCGGGTGCTCTTCAAGGGGAGCCCCATGTAGAGAGCATTGCAATAGTCCAAGCGAGAGGTAATGAGAGCATGAGTGACCGTGCATAGGGCATCCTGGTCCAGGAAGGGACGCAACTGGTGAATCAGGCGAACATGATAAAAAGCTCTCCTGGAGACGGTCGTCAAATGGTCTTCAAAAGACAACCACCCATCCAGGAGAACACCCAAGTTGCACACCCTTTCCATTGGGGCCAATGACTTGCCCCCAACAGTCAGCCGCAGCTGCAGCTGACTGTACCGGGGTGCCGGCATCCACAGCCACTCCATCTTGGAGGGATTAAGCTTGAGTCTGTTCCTCCCCATCCAGACCCGTATGGCTTCCAGACACCGGGCCAGTACTTCGATAGCTTCGTTGGGGTGGCCTGGGGTAGAAAATATACTGTAAATCTTTGTCCATTTTGATTTAGAAATAAGAGTCTACATGAATAGAATTGAAAAAGGTGCTGTACAAGATATATAAATGAAACTGGTTGATGTCTTAATAATTAAAAGATATATACAAAACAACAAATCAAAAGAGTCATCTGGATAAATTTCACAAAAATATTTGTTAAACTTTTGAAGAATTTTGTGAGGAGGGACATATGAAAAGTGAAAAAAAAATCAAGTCCTGGGATATTATGTGAGGGAATTAATGATCAAGATTATTAAAAGTAAAAATAAAAAGGGCTAGAAAGTTTGTTTATTTCATTAAGGTTAAAATAGATCTTTGGTAACCCTTAATGTATTTTTGCTGACCATTGAGTGACAAGATGTTCAGGATTTATTTATAGATAGGAGATGGGATATGGGATATGGGTAGAAGATATTTTTTATATATTTTATGAGAAAGTAATAAATAAAATTGTGATGAAGGGGAAATAATTTTTGTATTTATTTTTTTTCTTTACTACTGTATATTCTTCTTTTTCTTTATTTTTATTTTTTAACTTTTTTCTTTTCCGCACTTTCTATTTTTTTCTTTCCATTGTTTTAGGGAATTTTTTTTGTGTGTTTATCTTTTTAATTGTGATGTTGAATAAAATGATTTTAAAAAGAGCAGTGGAAAGAAAAGCAATGTTAACAGCTTTACTTTGCTCTTAAAAGTGTGGGGGGATATACTGCTTTGTGAAGCAATGTCAAAATGTCACTTGAAGCAAAGCTTTGCAGAATCTAGTATTTTTAAAATTTTGTATACAGTCACCTTGAAGAAGGATTACTTCTGTGACATCAGAAAACATAGCTGCCAAGAGTGGCCTTAGACTCTGCTGTTGCTTACTTATTTTTATAAAGTGGTAACGAAAGGGGCTATGCATATCTCAGAAGGTTTTATGAATATTAGGATTATTTTGGATTATTCAGGAATAGAGCAGTGTGGTGGGCTAATGGTGCCTCCCACTCGGAAGGTTGAGAGTTCAATTCTAGTACGTAGAGGCAGATGTTTCTCTCCTAGGGTGCAAAGAGAAAATACCTGCTGGGAACTCTAGGCATCAGGAAGGGCATCCATCCAGTAAATGCTCTACTCCAGCCAGCTCGACTGTATCCTGAATAGGGACTACAGGTTCCTCAAAAGGAAGGGGTGATATTGTTTTTTGGGATTGTGGGTTTTTATCAGGAATATTAATATGGGAATAACATGGGAGCATAAGCTGAACATTAGAGCTTTAGAGTGTTTAGGTCTTTTTTCAAGTGCATATGAAAATCTGAAAAAGACAGATTAAAGAAATACTGCATCTGCCTTCCTTTGCATATTCCAAAAATCTCTTCAGAATCATTCTCAGACATGTACATTTTATTTTCTCCTTTCATGGTGAAGTATAAGCCTGTCTGAATGTGTGTGTTCTGCCATTTCAACATTTCAAAATATGGATCCTAACCTTACAGTATATAGCACCTTCCTGCTATCTTTGAGGAACAACTTGAAGAAACCATGACCCTAGAAAACATAAAAATGCCAACAACCAGCATCAACACCACATCTCAAAAGACAAGCTGAAAAAAAGAAAGCCAAACTGCAAACCAAACTGTTCCAGTTAAATTCTAAAGGTAACGATGTAGATGAATGAGTGGGTGGTAAATATCTTCAGTTGCCAGTTATTTACTTCAATATACAGTATTCTCCAGAAACAACTCAATAGCAATATAGAGAATGCAAATGAGTTAGAATTCTCTGCAGCCTTGGAAAAAGCATTCAGAAGAACAGGACAGATCGTTGTGACACCCCTCACCCACCCACCCACCCCAAAAAAAGATTTTTACATACAGTATTCCAAAGATTCAGAAAAGAACTACCCTCATGGCAGAAGAAAGAACAGCCCTGAAAATTCTAAAGGGAGATCAAATTTTTCACTATTTTCACAGCAATCAAACAGCAAATCACTGTTATCATGGATAGAATGCAATATTTAAAGAAAGGCCAGAGTCACTTTGGAGACTAGACTAGACTAGACTAGACTAGACTAGACTAGACTAGACTAGAATAGCTTTATTGGCCAAGTGCAATGGAACACACAAGGAATTGTGTGAGATTAGTGGCATATAAATTTAATAAACTAAATAAATAAATTTCTGAAGATCAATATTATCTTGGTTTGAAAACTGGACAACCAAATGAAAAAAAAACCCTCAACAATCTTACCAATAAAGGATAAATTAAAAGAAAAAAGAACAATGGCAGACAAAAAAAGTGGTGGACCTGTTCTCTTACACTTCTATGGATATCCAAAAATACATCAACCCAAGATGACATTTTGTCCAATTGTATTTTTATAAGGGACCCCTACATATACCGTAAGATAACCAAAAACTTATCAAAGCTTGGGCATCTCATAGATAAGAGCAAATGCTTTATCAATCCTCCACTACAGTGCTTCTCAGAAAATCAAAGAACTATGAATAGAAGTAAATAAAATCATGGTCATAGCATTTATCATGCTCATAGATCCAGAACTAGAAAAAGAATCCATTGCAGCATGGCTACACAACACAATGAAGCTAACAGAATACGCAGATTGAAATACTGATGGAACTCATCAATCTTTGACTCACTATTTATTTTTATGTTTGATGGACAAATATATCAATAAATCAGATGTATATTGATGAGATCACTACTCTCAGAATTCATAGCAAAGATTATCGCACTCCCATATAGCCAAAATTATGGATCTGCTAAGTAGATCATACATTATTTTAATAAATAAGTAACAATTAGAGAAGCCATATCAGAGAATCAACAATCACTTTGAAGGAATAACATTCACAAGAGTAGAATAGGCCAACTACTACTATTCTTATCTTCATCAGTAGAGGAAATGATGGGAAATTAGACACCCACATTAATCAAAAATCACTTGTCTGCTGGAAAGGGAAGGGTAGAGACAGAAAGGGGGAAGGAAAGAAGAAAGGAAAAAGGGGAGGGAGGCAGGGAGGGAGGAGGGAGGGAAGGCGGGAGGGACATGGAAGCAAGAATCTTGCAGACTGTTCCCAGCCCTTGCCATCCCATCACATGCTCCACAATCTTTCCCATCTCCTGCTTGTCTTCCTGACCTATACCATCCCCTTCCCTGACCCACACAATGTCTCTTGCACACAGCCCAGACCCTCTCTGACTTGTGCTAGTCTCATGCACCTTTACTGACCCATGCGGCACACATGCCTCTATGCACACTTCCTGACCTGCATTCCCCCCTGAATGCTCTATTTGAACTGTGCAGCATCTCTTACATATAGTTATGACCTCCATGAACCCTTCTTGACCAGTGGGTCCCATCTGCATAACCAATACAACCCACACAGCACCTCTAACACACACCCTTCCTAACCCATACATCTTCCCTGACTTGTGCAGCATCTCTGGCACATATCTACATATCCTTCCGGAAGGAAAAGAAGGGAGGGAGAGAAGGAGGGAGGGAGGGAGGGAGGGAGGAAGATTTCTGAAACTCCCTACCAGCTTTCCACAAAGAAATTCGGTATGGAAACAGGCAGGAAATTGGAAGTCCCTCTCATGTATACTACTTCCCCTCCCCCAGCCATGGTTATTCTATTTCTCTAAGAAAATATCTCTGAAATGATGACCCAATAAGTTATGGGTTGACTAGTTGCATATAAACAACCAGCAATAACCCCTCTCCCTTGCATTGATGATGTTACTTAGCTGGGTAATCAGTGTCCATAAGGAAACAACCAAGCTCAGAGAGTACCAAGACCCAATTGTTCAACCTAAGGTACATATGTTCTCTTCTGTTGAAATGAAGATTACATGCTGTTCCTCAACTTTCCTTGAAACAAAAACAAGAACCAAAGGAAATATTGATTTACTTTAGGCAAACCTACATGAAGTTTCAATATTTCAGAACATTAGAGAAAATCATCTTCCATCATGTTTCCCAAGAGAAACCATGCTATATTAGCTATCTTGTTAAGGGAAACAGTAAAGAAAATAATTCATAAGCCTCTATAGGACCAGCAAGCAAGTCAGGCTGAAAGAAAACCAAGTTCTTTATACAAATCCCAGAATGAGTCATTGACTTTTATTCCTGTTTTTTCACTGGAACAAATACCATCGCCTCATCAAACTAACACATGTATAATCAGAGAAGTCAGCCAAGTTGATTTTTTTTTAAAAAAAATTCCCATGCTGAGCTTCTTCACTGTGAGGTCAACTGTTAATAAATTAACTTCTGAGAGATCTTTAGAAACTGAGTAGGTAGAGAAATTAAGCAGGAATTATTTTGTTTCCTCCCCGGCCCCTGGCCAGTTTAGTAACAATTGGTGTATGGCTACTAATTCATCCTTTTGGTCTCTTATCTCAGGGTTTTTCCCCACTTCCACCTACCCACAGCTCACACATGTCTGGCAATATATATTTGTCTCCTTGTTCTCATGACATTGCCTTTATTTTATCCTCAGTCCAGTCAACTTAAGGCCTCTCTAACAGTATCAGTTAAAATAGTATCCCCCCCACATTTTTTAAACCATCTTTTAATAGCAGCTTCAACTCCTGTTTCCATGGTGTGAGGTGAGATAGGAACAATAGGTGACAATAGCAATTTTCATGCTTATATAATATAATTTTTCAGTGACTTGTGGAAGGATGGATAGCAATGAATTTCAAATGGAAACCAAACGACATCAATACTTACTTCCCCCACATTCAGCACATAATATTGAAACTATATGCTTACTAATGCAAGGCACTCCATATCCATAAGCATACTGTATGTAATCATAGTGGGTTTTGGAACTATACAAAGACTGTTCAACCCACTTTACTGTTGGATCTCCAGCTCAGAAAGTGGCCCAATATATAATGTTTGTGCTATGAGAACAACAGAATAGGAAGGAACCTTGGAGGTTTTTTATTTATTTATTTATTTATTTTGTCACACAGTATATATAAGCATAAGCATGAAATTACAATATATAAGCATATATATATGAGTATGTCATAACTATATTAATTGGATATAATGAAAGGAAACAATAGGACAGGAACGGTAGGCACGCTTGTGCTCTTATGCACGCCCCTTACAGACCTCTTAGAAATGGGGTGAGGTCAATAGTAGACAGTTTTTGGTTGAAGCTTTGGAGATTTTGGGAAGAGACCTCAGAGTCAGGTAGTTTATTCCAAGCATTAACAACTCTGTTACTATTTTATGCAATCAAGATTGGAGCGGTTAACATTAAGCTTAAATCTATTGTGTGCTCGTGTATTGTTGCAATTGAAGCTGAAGTAGTCTTCGATAGGAAGGATATTGCAATAGATGATTTTATGAGTTAAACACAGGTCCTGTCGAAGGCGGCGTAGTTCTAAATTTTCTAAACCCAGGATTTCAAGTCTGGTGGGATATGGTATTCAGAGGAGTGGAGAACTCTTGTAAAATATTTCTGGACACGTTCAATTGTATTGATGTCAGAAATGCGGTGTGGGTTCCAGACAGTCGAGCTGTATTCAAGAATTGGTCTAGCAAATGTTTTATATGCTCTGGTTAGTAGTGTAGTGTTTTTGGAGAAGAAGCTACTCAAGATTAGGTTTACAATTCTTAAAGCCTTTTTTGCGATGTAGTTGCAGTGCACTTAGATCATTTGATATGAAAACTCCAAGGTCTTTAACAGGGTGAGGGTCATCTGTAAGGTAATATCCATCAAGCTTGTACTTAGTGTTTAGGTTCTTTTTTCCAGTATGTAAGACTGAGCATTTGCTGGTTGAGCTTTGGAGTTGCCAAGTTTTAGACCATTCAGATACAAAGTCAAGGTCTTTTTGAAGTTCTTCTAAATGTAGTCCATCTCAGGCAGGAGACCCTATATCATTTCGGACAAATAGTTATTCAATCTCTTCTTAAAAACCTCTAGTGCTGGTGTACCCACAATGTCTGTAGACAACCCATTCCACTGATCAATTGTTGTCACTGTCAGGAAATTTCTTCTTAGAAATTTTCTTCTTAGAGATCATCCTAATCATCTCTGTGTCTTAAACATTAAGTGAAACTAGTGCTACCTTCCTATTCTTCAGCATAAATAGAATTATAACTTTCCTTAACCCACCTTTTAAAGAAGGATTATATGTGGAGAGCATATACCAAATTTTATAGAACTATGCACTTTTATAATGTATTCTTCTTACGTGCTCCTAGCATTGTTTTTTTCCACATTGTACTAGAATACAATGAAACTTTCATATAAAACTAAATTACAATTAAGGAATGTCAAATTTAACAGAATTTGAGAATATGAAGCTACTTGATTAATCTACTCATAATTTTTCGTATTAAAAATCTTGCTCTTAAGCCAATTAGATGAATCCACATTTTTTCTTTCTAAAGAAAAAATTCTAAAGCTAGGCTGTAAGAACTTATGAGAAAAATTCTATGTTCATAGCAACCAATTATAATATGACCAAAAGGGTGAAACGGCAGGCTTGTCCATCACCACATTCAATATTATTGTTTGCCCCATCCCCACCAATCTGTTCTAATATACTTCCAAATGTCATAAGTTTCAAAAAAATAAACCTTTTCATCCATTTTTGTACACTCTGCTTGGTTTTGTATTCAGCACCCTGAGCAACCAGGTAGGAGGAGAGGCTATCTTTCCCATTATCAGACTGTCAGGATTATCAGCAGGAAAAGATCTGCAGGATCTTTAATTGGTGACCCTATTGTCAGGGATCTGTCTATTGTGGTCCGCCAGCAGCCTGTGGAGCTAGCAACGGAGTCAGACAGCGATGAGGCTGATGAAGGCCCAGATGAGGGCTCTGTGTCAGAGGCTGAGGTGGGGCCAGGGCCATCAGAGAGTGAGGTGTGGACTCCAGACCCTCCAGAGACTGATAATAGTGAGGCAGAGGAACAGGAGGAGCCTGTTCCTAATGCATGCATGAGAAGAGCTGCCAGAAGGCAAGAGCAGCTCAAGGAAAGAAGATGACTCGGGAGTAGGGCCAAGATATGATTGGCTCCTCCCATAAAGCTTAAAACAGACCAGCAATGGTGTTTGGGCTTTGCTGGAAAACAACGTTGATAGCTTCATCTTCTTAAATTTATTTTTGTATAGGTGTCTTCTGAACATTTGCCAAGAAAGGCCTTTGGCAGTTTGCCTAATTGGACCAGGGTTTGTGATAGGACTGAGGAATTTGTGTTGGGAGGAATTTGATTTAATTTAGTTGAACTACGCTGAGAATGAAGTAATTCTCAGCTGTTCAAATAAAGTTTGTTTGTTTTTTCACTGACTGAGTTTCCTACTACCTACTTGGGCCTCGGTTACAACACTGTCTTCCTGGCACAGACAGCATCTTTTCTCACATTGCTTGGCTGCTATTTCTCTTTCAGCAACCCTTCAATGTACTTTTACATTTTGTAAGCCACTTTGAAATCCTTGGTAGAATGGAAGGGAAGGGTATTGCATAAATAAATTTAGTAAAGATAGGAGGTGAAATAATTTTGAAGCGAACAGAAAAATACATTTCTCTACAACCTTGATTGAGTTGGAACCTGCTAGGTGGCTCAGTGGCTAAGACTTGTCGATCAGAAAGGTCGGCAGTTCGACAGTTCAAATCCCTAGTACAGGTCTCCTGCGTGAGCAGGGGGTAGACTAGATGACCTCCAAGGTCCCTTCCAACTTTGTTACTTTAACTGAATATTCTAGGCTGGATTTAGAGATTGGGCAGAGATGGGAACTTGATCATGCTTACTTGGAAATAATGTTATCTACGAGCAGCTAAAAGCTGCTAAAATTACATTTCACCTGAATTTGGAGAGGGACAGTTGAATTTCCAAATGATTCTTATCAATGTCTAGTGTGTGCATCCATCTCTATGATACTGTTGTCTTTTGAAGGTCAAGATAGAATATGCACGATGAGCACAATTCCTAGTCCAACTAAGCTACTTCCAGATGTCCTTCCTTTCTCTTTCAACTTCTCATGCTTTACTAAATCTCTCTGTATAAGTTATTCAGGGATTTTGATTATGAATAAAGCTGGTTGAGTATTGCAAAATTCCTGCCAGTTCTTTGTTTGTATGTGTAATTAAACACATTTCCAGACTTTTCTCATATGCAGACTTTCAGCAAACAATCCAGCCTCTAAGTTTTAAAGGGTTAGATATTTGCAGAAGATAATTTCAAAGTGTCAGGCATATTTGCACAAAAACTCATTTGAGATTTGCATATATTCATATTCATCATAGAAATGTCTGCAGAGTTATCCAACTGGGAAACTGGGACAATGTAATGTGAAGTCCAACCATCTACAACTGAATGATTTTTTGGGGTGGGGTGGGGAGGTACCTTCAAATCCTTTTTGACTCCTGGCATCTGCCTGTACTCAGCACTGCCATTTTTTTGACAATATATTTCAAAAGTAGCTTGCTGGTGCCTGCTTCCTAGGGGTGTGACCTAGTTGGCGTTGTACCTAAGATGGGCCTCATGATCTCCCACTTTCATTTAGAATGCTATGTCACACCATGTAGCTTCGTACATTTCATCCAATATGAACATCCTGGACATAAACTGTTTCAACTCCTACCCTCAAAACAACACTACAGAGCACTGCACACCAGAACAACTAGACACAAGAACAGTTTTTTCCCCGAACGCCATCACTCTGCTAAACAAATAATTCCCTCAACACTGTCAAACTATTTACTAAATCTGCACTATTATTAATCTTCTCATCGTTCCCATCACCCATCTCCTTCCACTTATGACTGTATGACTGTAACTTTGTTGCTTGTATCCTTACGATTTATATTGATAGTGATTGTTTCCTAATTGCTTATTTGTACTCTATGACTATCATTAAATGTTGTACTTTAGAATTCTGATGAACATATTTTTTTTTTATGTACACTGAGAGCATATGCATCAAGACAAATTCCTTGTGTGTCCAATCACACTCGGCCAATAAAAAATTCTATTCTATTCTATTCTATTCTATTCTATTCTATTCTATTCTATTCTATTCTATTCTATTCTATTCTACTTTCAATTTTAACATAACAGTATATGAGGGCTGTACAAATCTTAAAAATGTCTTTATCTGACATCCATTGTCAAAAGATTTTAGGGGAAGGCATTGAAGTGGTCATATTCTTTGAACAGGTATGGATGCTTCGTGGTTTAGAAGAATGGAACCAAAAATATTGTTTAATGGTTCACCTAGATTTATCCCTTCCTATCAAGCTTTTACTTGGGAATCTAATATGAGAAAAAACAGAAAGTATCTGCAGATTCAATGCACAGAACAAACATTTGCAGTGACCAGCCCATGATTCTAAGAAGGAAGCAATCATGGTATTTAGCAATTAATATTCCTTAGATTCAGGAAATACCCATGTAGCTAACACAAGTAATTTTATTCCCCATGAATGCAACTTCCCTTTGCATTTGTTTGAATTAGTGACCATCAAACATCTTCTACATCTCTGTAGAATTATTTTATTTATTTGTACCTTACCTTTATTATTTTTAAAAATAACTCAAGACATTGAACATATTCAACACACCTTCCTCCTCCTATTGTCTTTACAACAACCTTATGCAGTGAATTAAGCTAAGAGAGAGAGAGAGAGTGACTGGCCCCAGATCACCCAGCTAGCTTTCAAGTTTGGATTCATGGCCTTCTACTTTCTGGCCTGGTGCTTTAACCACTAGACCAAATTGGCCCTAAAATTATGCACTCAGAAAAAGAAATCACTTAGATATATTTACCTTAATTATCCTGTGTTCTTAGATTTTTATATTATAAAAGAGGGAAAAAATTTCTGTTTTGAAATATACAAGATTTTTTTTTAAAAAATCAATACTTTTATAAAATGTTAACATGTCAAATTTTTCAAAAAGCTGATAACTATCAAAAGGTTAAACTGTCCCTGTTGAGTCTCGTGAAAGTATCCAAGCATCTTCTCTTTAGCCATATGCCATTAGCACTGCAATCCATGAGTGCATCAATTATTTAAGCAAGGGTGATGAATTCAAACACTGAAGGCTTCCTGTATCTCCAACCCCACTCTTTTTCCTATTCTGTAAAGAGTTCACCATTAAATTTGAACAGAAAAAAATATGACTTTCAGAGAGGTTTTTTTTGTGTGTGATTCTTCTGTAAAAGTATGTCTACTTAGACATCTATCCTATATTGAAAGAGAAATTCAGATTCTTCCAAAGTGGATGCAAAATGCAACTCTACCTCCTCAGTTACCATCACTGGATCAGCATCAGAAAAAGAGCAGCAGTTGCCTTCATATCAATTGGGAGACTGCATGTTCTAGATGTGGCAAAAAGACACATTTCTAGAGACACTACAGTATATAAGCCTGTATAAGAAGTGCAAATCAAGGACCCCATTTGAAGAAATGCATCCCTATATTTAACAGAATAACTGTGTTAGAAGGGACCTTGGAGGCCTTCTGGCCCAATGTCCCCCCACTGCTCAAGCAGGAAACCCTATAATATTTCAGACAAATGGTTGTCCAATCTCTTCTTAAACCAAATAAACAAAAAATTGCAAAAGGATGAAGGCCCCCCATAATCCTTGAAGGTGATTCAAAATTACAATATTAAATGCTTAGGTACCATAAAAGGCATATCTCATATCAAGAAAGGTGCTTCTGAATACAAGAGGATACCATAAAGCTAACAAGCAGGGTCTGAAGGGCTTTTAGAAGCAGGAAATTCTTCCTTCAAAGAATTGAACATTTGCCAGAACAATGGAAAACAACTTTGGCAGAATAAATGCCAGGTTCCAATTAAAAATGAGTTCAGTTATTTTAGCAGTGATCTCATTGTTAGGATTGCTCTGATTTGCTGAATACAGTGGTACCTCAGTACTCTTTATTAATTGGTTCTGGGAGGCACAATGAGTACCAAAAAATGATCAGTACCAAAAACTTTTTCCCATAAGGAATAGTGTAGTGAGTCATAAGGCAACTGACATTGACAAGTTCTAGCTTATACGTTGAGTATCAAACAAACAATGAGTACAGGGACAAAATTTTCATGGCAAAATATGTTGAGGACCAAGGTACCACTGTATAACTGATATAACTGATATTCACCCAATTGTCTTCCTTCTCCCTTTTTGCTCTATAGCATTTTATGTAAACAAAAAAAGTACTTTCCCCCTCTTTAGCTAACATGGTGCCATTCTGAGCAGCCACTGCAGAACTCTGAAAAACAAAGGATGATTGGCATACTTATTTTATATTACATCCCTGCCTTTTTGTGAAGGGAATTGTGGAGGCTCAGATCTGGTTTTGTATTTACTATTTTCTTGATAAAGAAATACCATGCTTTGCCTTGAGAACTGAGATTAATGAATTTAATGCCCAACCATGATATGGAGAGAGTTATACCCTTAATTAATTTACTTACCGGGAATACTAATATACAGACAATACAAATCTCATCTTATTGAATTTTCTGTTTCAATGTCATCTGTATCCACTAGTGTATTAAGAGTATATACATGAATATATACATGGTTGTATTTTATCTATATCTCTTAAATGAAAGGTATTTAATTCTCTTAGAGAGTTTTGCATATATGAGAAAAATGGAACTTTAAAAGCTTCAAAAAAGAAAAATCTATCAAGCACTTTGAAATAGCAGACACTTGAAGCAATTTGTACCTATAAGCAATATGGGGCACTTAAGGCAATTGTTAAATTATTAATAATAAAACTATTCCCCGAGAAATTTTTACAAATAAGTAATTTATAAAAATTTCTTAATATTTGAAATTGGGATGGTGAATAAAGACAAAATTCATTTTATTTAGTGAACTGGTAACAATTAGCAAAGAGATTGTAGCTGAAAATAACTACAGTAAAGATTCAAAGACTCTGTGCTGAAAAGCTAATCTGGAACGTCAACAACTCAGCTTCAAATCTAAATATTTACTTAATTCTTAGTGAGTAAATGATGCACAGGAGCTGAAATAAGAATTATTAAAATAAATCCATGTTTTCTCCCCACATTGTTTTAGAAATGTATAACTGCAGTGTTATCTATGCGTAGATGGGTATTTTTTGTAACAGAAAAGTCTACATTAAGAGAGGAAGAAGTGGATTTCTGAATAATGTATCTCAAGAGATACTGGATTATCTAATAGCTACTCAAAAAAGTTATCAATAGGTTAAGACTTTTGTGTGGAATTTTATCAAAATCCATTAATCTACTCATAAATGGGACTAGAGAACATACAAGGATTTTATTAAAAAAACCCAAACAAATGGGGTGGGGGGGGAAACAGTATTTTGCCCACCAGATAGAGTACTTAGCTTTTATAGGTTTCAGTGCAAATCTAAGTTCAACTAACAACAATCAAGTTTTTGTGCTGAAATTAGGGGTGCTACCTGTTTCTTTCTCTCTATTAGGTCCCTTAACTTTAATAGTTACATGCAGGGACTTCCGCTGGCAACGCAGGCTTTGTGGACGTTCCTTTGGGATCGTCTGCCCTGGATTTCATCAAACCATCCCTGACAGCGTAAATGGGCTGTCAAACAGTTTGGAATTCTCTCCCCTGGGAGAAGGGGGAGGGAAGAGTGGTCAGGTTTGGGTAGAGCTCCCCGGGAGCCCCTGGAATTTAACCAGGGGATCGAAGGGTGAGAGCTCCCCTTTAGCCTGACGAAGCTCCGTGCCCAGGGTGCTTCTGTTTATACAGAACGAGAAGCCGCGACCATCTCTGTGCCAAGATTTATTTTTAAAGAGAACTCAACACAGACAGAACAAAGTAGGAGGACTAGCAAGAATTTGCAAGTAATAAATCTTAACTTCAGTTCTTAAATAGCTTTCCTTTGAACTAACTTTCAACTTGAGTGGATTTAAAATGGTGTTTGCAATATACAAAGGAAAGTGAAACTACAAAAGGACAAAAGAAGAGAAGAACATAACAAGCTACTTTTTAAATGGAATGAATAAGAACTGTTAATGATTTTTTTTCTTTTTACCTTTTTCTTTATCACAATGTTTAAGAAGAAAAGTTTATTGAATTTTTTTTCTCTCTTTTTGATAGATTTTACAGTTTAAGAATGGCTCTTAAGCAAACAGAACTAACTACCAAAACCTTGGAAACTTCTTCAGTTCAAATATGGAATTTTTTTTTTATAGGAACTTTTGGAGGCTTATCTTTTCTTAATAAGTTTTTAAACAAGATATTTTTACACCAATATATTAAAGATTGGAAATTCTTTATTGTTAGATGTTAAGCTGATTGGTGAGCAGATGGCGGAAAATGTGTAAGGTAGAAGACAAGGGGAAGGAGAATGCTTAAGATGTGATTTTGATGGTATTTTTTTTAAAATATATATATATATAGGGTTTAATTTTTACAACTGATTTATTTTGGGTATAAGGTGTTACTATTTGATATATGTGAGGTATAAAGGAATGGGAAGATGGAATATTGTTTAACTTTTGGTGGACAGATTTATGGATGTAATGTTGGTATTTGGTTAAATAGAATTTAATTGTTATAATTGATATATTTTGGATATAAGTTATAAGTATAATTTTAATAATGTTATTTGACAGATGTAAGGTAAATTGAAGAAATATTAATATTAGCAATGTTATTTGATTTTTTTGGAGATTGGATAAAAATTTAAGAATTTAAACTGGAAATATGAATTATATTTGGGAGACTGTTTAAGGAAGAAAGGTATATTATAAAAGAATTTCTGATGAATACTGGAAGATGGAATATCGTCTTGGTCTTGATCGATGAAGATTGGATATTAAAAACTATAAGATTCTGAAGACTTCAGGAGTGGAATGGATTGATATATATTTGGTGTTAATTGATGAAGATTGGATATTAAAAACTATGTATTTTATTGATGAACTGGAAATACTAATTTAATTGGAAGATTCTGAAGATTTTAGGAGTGGAATGGACTGATATATAATGGACTGGAAGAAGAATGTACTTTTTTGTTTCTGGAAGGGGAGTTAAGGTCTTAGAGAGAGGAGTGACTATGGATTATGACTTATGTTGTATTTTAATTTATGATTGTTAATTTTATACCCTGTACTTTGTTCTGGGAAGTCTCGGGAGTGGGAGGGAGGGAGGGAGGGGGGAGGGGGAGATGAAGGATCAATGTAAAGGAATGATTGAAGATATGTAATTAAGAAATAGAAATAATTTGAAATGAAATCGGGGCTGCTCAGCTGCCATTTCAGAAGGAATGGAAAGGAGAGGAGAGTGAAGGAAGAAAGTAGGTAGGAAAGAGAGAGGTAGAAAAGGGGAAAGGAGAGGAAGAAGAAAGGGAAAGAGAGAGGTTAGAAAGGGTGGAAGAGGAGAGTAGGGAAGGAGGAGAGGATGTAGAAAAGTGAAGGAGAGGAAGGATGAAGAAAGTAGAAGAAAGTAGAGAAGGGAGGAGGAAAGGTTTGTTAAGGAAGGAAGTGGTAGCTGGGCAGGTCCAAATAAGTAACAAATGAAAGTTAATGACTAATGTTGAATAAGAGACTGTATATTGAATAGGTTGTTGGAAAATGGAAATAAAACTTTTTTACTAAAAAAAAAAAATAGTTACATGCAGGGGTGAAATCCAGCAGGTTCTGACAGGTTCTGGAGAATCGGTAGTGGAAATTTTGAGTAGTTGGAGAACTGGCAAATATCACCTCTGGCTGGTCCAGAGTGGGGAGGGAATGGGGATTTTGCAATATCCTTCCCCTGCCACACTCACCATGCCACTCACATCAAGCCACACCACGCCTACCATGCCACACCCACAGAACCAGTAGTAAAAAAAATTGGATTTCACCACTGGTTACATGGCAATGCTGACAATAACTTTTGGCTTGTATAGTCAGATAAGTGGTTCATGTGATATATTTCCAATAGCATATTACAAAAATGAGACTTTTCTTCATTGATTAAATTAATATCAGATATTAAAAACTGGTACAAAAAACTTTGACAGGTATGGTAGAACACCGATTGGAATTTCCACTTTTTCTCCTTTGGAAACCTGAGAATCTAAATTTCAAAAGCAGTATCAAGAGGATTTTTTTTAAAACCCAGAAAAGCATATGAAACCTTGTACAGTTCTTTGGTATAACTTCATGGAGCCTTGGTGGTGCAGTGATTAGAATGCAGTATTGCAGGCTGACTCTACTTACTGCCAGGAGTTTGATCCTGATTGCTCAAGGTTGACTCAGCCTTCCATCTTTCCAAGGCTGGTAAAAGGAGGACCCAGGTGGATGGGGGCAATATGCTGACATTGTAAACTGCTTAGAGGGAAGCACTGTGAATAGTATATAAGTCTAAGTGCTATTGCTATTTCCTGAAAGATGATCTCTTTCTATTATAAATCATGTTTCATGTAGAGCTTCCCCTTTTGATCTTGACAATATCAAGGCAAGATCAAGGATTGGAAAGATGCAAGTCAAGCGTTCAGGATCATGGCAGAAGGATCAGCATTTGCAAACCTGTTGCTATTCCCGTAGTCCTTATGTATTACGCAAGTACTTGAACGTTACTGCCTTTGAATAGATCCCTGCCTTTCAATCCCTGTCTACGCTGCTTTTCATCTGAAGTTTACTGTTACTTCTCTTCATGTTTTGTTAGCAAAATAATGCTTAGAATCATCCAATGCAGATTGGAGCCCTACATGGAATAAGACATGCCAGATGTTCAAACTGGCTTTAGAAACAGGCAAGGGACACAAGACATTATTGCTGATGCATGCTGGATGATTGAGAAAGTCAAGGAATGCTAAAAAAAGAAGAAGTCATGATGTGCTTCATCATTTATAAGAATGCCTTCAATTGTGTTGATTATGTCAAACTGTGGAGAGTGCTCAGAAAAACGAGAATCCCAGAACATCTCATTGTTCTCATGAAAAATTATATACAGGTCACAAAGTCACAGTACAGACAGAACTGGGCAAAACACCCTGGTTCAAGATTGGCGGGGGCAGGGAGGGGGACAACAAGGCTCTATACTTCCACCTTATTTATTCAACCTATAAGCGGAATATTTATTTATTATTTATTTGTCAACAAGTACAAGTCAACAAGTACAAAGAAACAAGTAACATGGACACATGAAAAAAAAATTGGCACAAATAAAAGGAAATAAATAAGCAAAACATAGCCATAAACACATAAAATGAGTACATATAAATGGGAACAGTAGGACAGGGACGGTAGGCATGCTAGTGCACTTATGCATGCCCCCTTTATTTATTTTATTGTTTGTTTGTTTATTTATTTATTTATTAAGAGAAGTTGAATGGGAAGAAGATTAGCATGGTTTAAATATTGGAGAATGAAACATCACCTATTATGTGTTGATATCACTGTGCTGATAACTGAACATGCAAAACATCTGAAAGCCCTAGTACTTAAAACTCAAGGAACACAGTGAAAAAATAGGACTAAAATGAAATAGAATAGAATAGAATAGAATTTTATTGGCCAAGTGTGATTGGACACACAAGGAATTTTTCTTGGTGCATATGCTCTCAGTGTACATAAAAGAAAAGATACGTTCATCAAGGTACAACATTTACAACACAATTGATGATCAATATATCAATATAAATCATAAGGATTGCCAGCAACAAGTTATAGTCATACAGTCATAAGTGGAAAGAGATTGGTGATGGGAACTATGAAACGATTAATAGTAGTGCAGATTCAGTAAATAGTCTGACAGTGTTGAGGGAATTATTTGTTTAGCAGAGTGATGGCCTTCGGGAAAAAACTGTTCTTGTGTCTAGTTGTTCTGGTGTGCAGTGCTCTATAGCGTCGTTTGAGGGTAGGAGTTGAAACAGTTTATGTCCAGGATGCGAGGGATCTGCAAATATTTTCACGGCCCTCTTCTTGATTCGTGCAGTATACAGGTCCTCAATGGAAGGCAAGTTGGTAGCAATTATTTTTTCTGCAGTTCTAATTATCCTCTGAAGTCTGTGTTTTTCTTGTTGGGTTGCAGAACCGAACCAGACAGTTATAGAGGTGCAAATGACAGACTCAATAATTCCTCTGTAGAATTGGATCAGCAGCTCCTTGGGCAGTTTGAGCTTACTGAGTTGGCGCAGAAAGAACATTCTTTGTTGTCCTTTTTAATGATGTTTTGATGTTAGCTGTCCATTTGAGATCTTGCGATATGATAGAACCCAGAAATTTGAAGGTTTCTACTGTTGATACTGTGTTGTCAAGTATTGTGAGAGGTGGAAGTATGGAAGGGTTTTCCTAAAGTCTACCACCATTTCTACGGTTTTGAGTGTGTTCAGTTCCAGATTGTTTTGGTTGCACCACAAGGCTAGTCGTTCGACCTCTCGTCTATATGGATTCGTCATTGTCTCGAATGAGACCAATCACTGTTATGTCATCTGCGAACTTCAGTAGCTTAACAAATGGATCATTGGAGATGCAGTCATTGGTATACAGAGAGAGAAGTGGGAGAGCACACAGCCTTGGGGGCCCTGTGCTAATTGTACAGGTATTTGATGTGATCTTGCTTAGCTTCACCTGCTGCTTCCTGTTTGTTAGGAAGCTTGTGATCCACTTACAAGTCTGTTCCGGTACCTGTAGCTGGTTTAGCTTAGTTAGAAGAATGTCTGGAATGATGGTATTGAATGCTGAACTAAAGTCTACAAAAAGGACCCTTGCATAGGTCTTTGGAGACTCAAGATGTTGTAGGATGTAGTGCAGAGCCATATTAACAGCATCATCTGTTGATCTATTTGCTCGGTATGCAAATTGCAAGGGTCTAAGAGCGGATTCGTGATGGTTTTCAGGTAGGAAAGCACTAGCCTTTCAAAGGTTTTCATGACTACAGATGTTAGAGCAACTGGTCTGTAGTCATTCAGTTCCTTGATGGTGGGCTTCTTGGCACTGGGATGATGGTAGGCGTTTGAAGCAAGAAGGAACATAGCACATCTCTAGTGATTTATTGAAAATATGGGTGAAGATGGGGGCCAATTGGTCAGCACAGACTTTTAAGCAAGAAGGAGTTATCTTGTCTGGGCCTGGAGCTTTTCCTGGCTTTTGTCTGTGAAATAGGTCCTGCACTTCCTTTTCTGTGATCACTAGGGGTTGTGAACCCAATGAAATGGGGTCAGTTGTAGGAGGCTTGGCTGTTGTTGGTGTGTCTGAGATGGGGGTTGTGGAGATAGGTGGCTGTAGTTTCCTTTCAAACCTGCAGTAAAACTCATTCAGGTCATCTGCCAGTTGTTGATTACCTTCAGCCTGGGAAGGAGGTTTGCCATAGCCGGTGATATTTTTAAGAGTTTTCCACATGTTTGCTGGTTCATTTGCTGAAAATTGATTCTTTAGCTTTTCAGAGTAGCTTCTTTTTGCTGCTCTTATCTCCCTTGTTAGTGCATTTCTGGCCTGATTGTACAGCATTTTATCACCTTTTCTGTAGGCTTCCTCTTTGGAATGTCGTAGCTGCTTAAGTTTAGGTGTAAACCAAGGTTTGTTATTACTGTGTATTCGCAAGTTCCTTGTAGATATAATATAAATGAGATCAAATGAATGAATATCCTTGTAGATATAATATAAATGAGATCAAATGAATGACAACAGGTAGAACAACCAAACTGAGTGACAAAGAAGGTATCAAAGTGGTGGATAGTTTCTGCCTGTTAGCATCAATCATCAATAGTAAAGGAACAAGCAGTCAAGAAACACACTGTAGATTAGCTCTTGGTAGAGGAGCTATGATAGACCTTGGACAAGATATTTTAATGCTGTCATGTGTCTATACCTTATTTGTAATGAGTCTTTGTATTTTTCATAAGCTTACTTTGTCATCATCCCATTAGTAGCCAATTTTTCCCCCAATTTTTTTCAGTATCATATTACATTATCAAATTATAAAACTGGAAAATTTTCAGTTCCCCTGGTATGGATCAATGGACAAAGGACCTTTTGAAGCTTGCAGCTGATGAGCAGATAATTTACATAAAACTGTGTGAAAACATCAAGCAGATGAGGAGTAGACTGTATGTTTCTTCTCCTTGCAGTTTGCACAGTCAATATAATTCTGTTTTATTTCATTTCCTTAGACAGAACTAGAATAGGAAAATTAAGAGATGTCAAAATGATTCCTCAAGGTCCCAATATACTTACCTCTTCTTAACACTAGAAAACTTCTCTACCAGACTGACCTTTATTCATTTTAAGATCCCTTTATCTATTTTAGTAATTATTAATAATAAAGATGATGCATTGCACGGCTGCCTTTATTTTGAGGAGCACCTGTGAGACTCACATCAACCTCATGGACATTTTTCAAAAGTAGGTTTTCTTAAAGAGCAAAAATAATGGGTGTTTTGTATGGAAGTGTGCCTAACTATGCAGAAAATGAAACAAAGGTAAACTGGCACGGTAGAGAATATCTGAGAAAGAAGGCAGAGGAATAGCATAGAGAGGCTTTTGATACTCTGCATATTGTAATAAATAAAAATTTAAAAAGGGAACGCGGTGACTCAGTGGCTAAGTCAGTAAGCTTGTCAATCAAAAGGTCATCAGTTCAGTGATTCTAATCCCTAGTGGGCTCCCATTACTTGTCCCAGCTTCTGCCAACCTAGCAGTTCTAAGTACGTAAAAAATGCAAGTAGAAAAATAGGGACCACTTTGGTGGGAAGGTAACAGCGTTCCATGCGCCTTTGGCATTTAGTCATGCCTGCCACATGACCATGGAGACATCTTCGGATAGCGCTGGCTCTTCGGCTTTGAAACAGAGATGAGCACCACCCCATAGAGTCAGGAATGACTAGCATGTATGTGCGAGGGGAATCCTTACCTTTATCTTTATATTGTAATAAACTATGGCTATCAAAGCAAACGTTTTATGAACAAACAGAATCTCTATCTATGAAATGCATTTTGCAGGAATTGCATTGTATTCTCTCAAAATTGTAATTTTAGAGTTAAATGTTTAATGCTGCTCAGATTTGGCTCCTCTCCAACAACAGCAAAGTAGGGTAGAAGAGAGTACCTGAGGAGATAATGAAAATTGAGGGGAACACATAAAGCTTGGTCATCTAGGTACAAGTGGAGTGTTTTAAGCAGCTATGCGCACAATTGACGGCCATTTTATAAATTCAACCTCAATCCATAGTGATTATTTTGTGAGAGGATACAGAGCAGGCTTTAGTAATTCCTAACGTGCTTAAAAGTTCTAAGAGGTTGCTTGCTCTCAAATCATGGCAGAACCCAAAGTTGGAGGAATGCAAACAGAGGGGAGAATGTGCTTTGTTTTAAAAAGAGGAGTGGGAGAGAGAGAAAAACACATTAATATGCAGTTGATAATGGAAGGAATCATATTGTGATGTATTTTTTTATCTATAATCATGAGGAAGAAATAAGGGAAGGAAAGAGTGTAAATATGAGTAGGATTTTGAAAATGTTGAGACAGGTATAAACATTATAGTAAGGAGCCCAAGATATAGGCTTTGTCTCTCACCCTGAGAAGTCTTCTTCGGCTACAAACCTGTCCATCCTTTTACTTGCTTTTGTCTTGTTAATATTTTTAGTTTCTTCATTCCCATTCCCATTTAAAGTGAGACAGCTCTCAGGATTTCTATAATAAATAGATTTGATGAGCCATTTTATTGTCCACATGCTTTTAATAATTTTCATAAACAATTCACTTGAAGTATAATACAATCAGCTTTTTTTCTACATTTGATCAGATATTGCCAGGGGATTCAGAAAAGTAAATTCTATTCTATTTTCTCTCTAGCGTGTAGGATGATCTGTGGCACGTAATTTAGAATTGTGCCCCCCCCCACTTCTCCCCCTTTTGCTGCCTTTTATATAATTTCAAACATTGATATCAGTTGGGGGCAATGGGAGAATCTTTAGAAGCAGACTGTAAAACTGCAATTTATTCTAACACAATGTGGATAAATGTCAACTTTAATAATTTACTCAACCCATTGCTGATTTGCTACATTACCCACGAGAACTGTGTTTCCTTTGCATTGTGTGTGGGACAATTCAGTATTATGCCTCCAAAAGGAATGAAGAATTGAGCTGTGCTGAGGATATATGTAAATGGCATTTGGCAGCAAATGACAACCTTTTCTAAAAGTGGACAAAATGCTTTGTAATATATGAGACAACTGATTATTTTACTAGCATTACTATCCATTTTTTTTCTGAGGGAAGAAACATTTTCCCTATTCTATTGACTGATATCAGATGTAACACTCTGTCTGCTAAGAAGGCATGTGGGCAGGTATAAATCCAGACTATATGTGTATTGCAGATTTTCATATATTAATCTATTCCTTCTCATTGTAGATACAGATATTAAAATATGGAATTATTATTTTGCTACTGCTGCTATTTGTCCTTTCCTCTAAAATTCATTTTAGGTATCATTAATACTAAGAATGATGTTCATTCATTTGTGATTCTCTTAATGCTTCTACCTAATAAACATTTAGTACACACTTTCCTCTTCATACATCACTGCACACTTTTGCTCTATGTTTTTGTAGGATGCTCGGAAAAAGGGAAGGCTGAGTCAATCTTGAACTGATGAGAATCGAACTGCTGAACTGCTGGCAGCCGGCAGTCAGCAGAAGTAGCCTGCAGTACTGTATTTTAACCACTCACCACAACGGATCTCAGTATTGCAGGCTAACTCTACTGACTGCCAGAAGTTCAATCTCAGCTCAAAGTTGACTCAGCCTTCCATCCTTTCGAGATCAGTAAAATGAGGACCCGGTTTTTTGGAGCAATATGCTGACTCTGTAAACTGCTTAGAGAGGGCTGTAAAGCACTGTGAAGCGGTATATAGGTCTAAGTGCTATTGCTATTGCTATGATGATCTGCCTGTTTTAAGCAGGTGAAATATAGGTGCCAAGGGGCGTGCATAAGAGCACAAACGTGCCTACCATTCCTGTCCTATTGTTTCCTTTCGTTATATCCAATTAATATAGTTATTACACACTCATACTCATATATATGCTTATATATTGTATAATTATTTCATGCTTATGCTTATATATACTGTATATAATAAATAAATAAATAAAATAAATAAATAAATTCCAAATACGTGGGCACAGATTTGCAGCCTTAGTTGCATATTTCAAATAATCTGAGGGGAAAGGCACATGACATGAGAAATATGAGAAACAATGAGAAACAACTTTATTTTCATCAAATTTCCCTGTTCTATTTTGAAGCCTGCTTGAAAATGGTTGGGGAATTCAGGGGCAGAAATGGGTTTTTGTGAGAGGCTTGTCACTCATTTGGACTCAAAACTCAGGATGGAAATTCAGGGGGCCTGCTGCTTTACTGCTTAAATGCACATCCCTGTGCATATTCATGAGCGCATATTAACATTGACAAGCCCAGATGAACCACTTTCCCCCTTCCGGAACATATTTGCCTATTAAAATATAATCTAATAAATACAAAAATGAAATGAGCTCTTAATGAAGGGAAGATAAAAAATTTCTTCTTCTATGCCATCTTCTTTTTCCCTAGGAAACAGTATTGTGCTAATGGCCTTCAACAGACGTTTAACCACCCACAGAGAAGGGGAGGGGGGGAGGGTTTACAAATTGGTGTGCCATGGACTGTTGACATGTTTTTTGTTTGTTTGTTTGTTTGTTTGCATGCTTAGAGATGTAAATTACATCAATGTCCTGGAATAATCTGCAGGCATGTTCTGATGTGATTCTTATTCTCAGAGGTGTAATTGTGGTGGTTATCTTTTGGGCATCTTTCAGTTTTGGGGTGTGAGCTTGGGGAGCTGCCAAGCGAAGGAGGAAGTCTGTGTGGTTCCCAGAGCACCTTACTATGGTCTTCTTTGCTTGGGGTAGGCGAGTCTAACAGAAGATGTGGTGTAGACAGCACAGAGCTGAGCTTCAAAAAGGAATGAAAAGAAGAAGGGGTCTCTGTGTGAAATTTAACATACTCTGATTCTTTTTGATATAAGAGGAGGCAGAAGGAAACTCTGTCAGGTTTCAAAATTCTATTATTATATCCTAAAACAGGATAGAACATAAGAAAGAAAGAAAGAAAGAAAGAAAGAAAGAAAGAAAGAAAGAAAGAAAGAAAGAAAGAAAGAAAGAAAGAAAGAAAGAAAGAAAGAAAGAAAGAAAGAAAGGAGGGAGGGAGGGAGGGAGGGAGGGAGGGAAAAGGAGAGGAAGGAAGGACTGCAAACCTGGCACTAGACAAAGCTTCAGAGGATAATCCAGGGCTGGAAAGGACCTGGAGGTCATCTAGTCCAGCCCTGCTCCAGCAGGACATTGTTAGTGAGTTTCTGTCTTTTCATCCCCCAGTAACATAGCCACACCCACCCAGTCACATGACCCCCACAAAGCCCTCCCACCAAGCCACGCCCACAGAACCGGTAGGAAAGAAATTTAGATTTCACCACTGATAGATAGTTACATCTATGTACAAAGTTCTCTTGCTTTTCTGGCAGTCTCAATCATTGTTCATTGATGTTGTTATAGTATGTCTTTAATGTTGTCTCTCCATCTTCTTCTTGGTCTGCCTCATGTTCTTTGAATTTCTCCTGTTTTTGTGTATGCCATGTACAGTATGAAATCCCACAACATCTCTCCAGGTGAGTAAACAACTTTATTTGCTGCTTTTGTATGTAATTTAATTGGCTTTATGCCAATTCTTTATTTTATGATCCTATTTCTGATTTTATATTTTCTGGTCACTCTGGCAGCTTCCTCAAACATCTCATTTCTGTGGTGACTAACTTTCATTTATGTTTTGTTGTAAGTGTCCATGTTTGGCACTGCTAACGTAGGGTGGGGATGAATATGCTTCGTATGAGATGCTTCTTTTTGTTGATTGGTACTGCCTTATGTTTTAGGACTGTCTAACAGCTTTGCAGATGTTCAGACATTGATAGCAAGTACAGCTAAGAAGCTGAAACATCTTATGGCCATGGACCAAGAATGGCAGACAAATAATATGATAATCAACAAAGAAAAAACAGAAGTAATGGCAATCAGAAGAAAAACATGGTAATAGAACAAGGGTATCAAACTCGCATCGTCATGTGATGTATCATGACTTTTCCCCTCTTCACTAAAATGAAGGGGGGGAAATAAAGGGGGTGGGAGTAGCTAGCACGTGACACATCCAGTCCCTCGGGCTGTGAGTTTGACACCCTTGAAATAGAAGGAACATGCATAAAACAAGTATCAAAATTCAAATATCGAGGAATAGCATTCACCAAAGATGGTAAAATGGATGAAGAGATTAACATACAATGCAGTAAGGCAAACCAAGTATTAGGACATCTTTATTTTACCTTTATGAAATACCATATATCACAACTTTTAATATAATGTTACAGTGCAAAGGTATTTGTGAAAGGAATCCCATTTTTATGTGACAGCAGAAGTTCATGCTGTTGTCGCTGCTCTTAGCCCGTTCCTGTGTATTTATTTTTATTTATTTTTTATTTATTTATTTATTTATTTGTCATAACAATATATACAAGCGTTACATAAAAGGTTATAAATATATGAACGTATATATGAGGAGAAATGAGGTACTAAAAACGTGTATATACATAGGGAAAGAAACAGTAGGACAGGAACGGTAGGCACGTTTGTGCTCTTATGCACGCCCCTTTAGAGTCCTCTTAGGAAAGTGGTGAGGTCAACCGTGGACAGTTTTTGAGTGAAACCTTTGGGGTTATGAGAAGAAACCACAGAGTCAGGTAATGCATTCCAAGTATATACAATTCTGTTACAGAAATCGTGTTTTCTGCAATCTAAACTGGAACGGTTGACATTGAGTTTAAATCTGTTTGTAGCTCTTGTGATATTGTTATTGAAACTAAAAAAGTCATTGACAGGAAGGACATTACAACGGATGATTTTATATGCTAAACCCAGATCCAGTCGAAGGCGACGAAGTTCCAAGTTTTCTAGACCCAAGATATCAAGTCTGGTGGAATAAGGTATTTTATTAGTTTCAGAGGAATGGAGAATTCTTCTCGTAAAATACCTTTGGACACGCTCAACTGTGTTGATGTCAGATATATGGTAAGGGTTCCAGACAGGAGAGCAGTAATCAAGTATTACAGTTAATGACTTCCGATGAAAAGACTTGGAAAATGTATATCTTTTTCAAATAGTTTTCTCTCCCTACCTTTTTGTTTTTAAAAAGAAAAACCAAGTGTTAGCCTTGCAGGGTAAAACCGATAGGAATCACAACCAGGGTGAGCTAATCCTATTTGTTGTAAAGCTATGCTGACGGAATCATGCAAGATTAAACATTTGATCCTCAGACTCCAATGTCCCACATTTTCTTTACCACCTGAAAAACTAGGGAAGATCTGTTCTGAGCTTCTTGCCCTGATGACTATCTAGTTTAAATTTATTTGTTTATTTGTTTATTTATTATAAAAATTTGTATGGCCGCCCAATGACTCTCAATGACTCTGGGTACCTTGCAAAAATAAAAACCCCAAATACAAACAATAAAAACCAATACCGCCTCCGCCAGCAACAACAAGCCATTTCATGGGCTCCATCCCACTCTGAGTTACCCAAGCCTATTGGCAGAACTCAGTCTTCAGGGTCTTGCAAAATAGTATGAAATGGGAACTGATTTTTTCCCCAATATACCATTTTACTTAGTAAGGTGATACTAAGGAGAGAGAGGGAGAGGGGGAGAGAGAGAGAGAGAGAGAGAGAGAGAGAGAGAGAGAGCTCAGCCTTTTGTGTTCCCACTGAAATGGCTGATTTTGAACTTTTTTTAAGTGAGGAAAATAAAATAAAATAAAACTCCATGTAATGTGAAGTTCAAACTTAAGTAATCGGGATAAGGCAATCAATGTCTTCCAGAGTAGGCAGACTGAATTCCAATCCTGTCTTGTTTACTTTTGATTGCTTTATCATTAATGTACCATACAAGGATTTTATGTGCTAGTTTTCATCAATGTAATTCTTTTGTTGCCATGGCAATCAACTCCAATTTTCTCCCACTCAGGCAATTGTATTTTAAAAATCTCCTGCTCTCAAAGAGATAAGCTTTTCTTGTATTTTTCATGCATTCCAAGAATTACTGTGAGAAGCTGATACACAGCCAACCTTTACATTAAAATTGCATTCTATAATTTGCAACTGCAGTTTAGAAGTTGCTGCCATCTTGTTTATTTCTTTTTTTATATATGATCTATTTAATACAATTTCTTTTGCTATAATTTATTTGTTAATGGGTATTTCTTGCACTTCATTCTTGCAACGAAATAGATTATAATTATTTTCATTTAATAGTATTCTGAATAACCGATAGTAAAAGTATCCTTAAGTACTATTTAAATATTATTTTCCAAACCAGATTTTATAGACATTATAGCACAAGGAAAACTCATTTTTAAATATTATAAATTAATACAATTATATAGATATGGAAAGATGCTAGGAATTAGGTTATTATAAGTCTTTATAACCAGAATAAGTTAGAACTGGAAGTGAGAAGTAAAATGTTCATCACTACCCATGTCTAATCAAATGCCCCATTTTGAGGTGCACTGTAGGAGAATTGACTGAAGATTTGAAGTCTTCTTAGTAGAGGGTATAGTAAGAAATTTAATTTTGGTTTACTGAAGCGCTATTAATGGTTGCTTTCAATCCATTTTCAGCAAAAAAAATCTATCTATCTATCTTTCTTTCTTTCTTTCTTTCTTTCTATCTATCTATCAATCTATCTATCTATCTTTCTTTTTTTCTTATGTTATTTCTTCTATGCTATATGATACATGTCATTTACCAAATTTGATAAGCATTCCCTCCATTTCTTCATCCAAGTAATTAATAAAACTGGTGAAAAGGGGAGGGTCCAGAACTTTTGGAAAACCACATCATCCATCATACTAATACAAGGAAGAACCATTGATCTGTGCATGATTTTTCAGCCAGGTATGAGTGCATGTCTACACATAATTGCCAAGTCATCCAGGCCTCTATTGCTTAATAAGAATGTCATGAAGTACTTTGTCAAATGCTTTGCTAAAATCATAACATATACGCTACATCTACAGAATTCCCATTTTTCATGGCAATTATGTGTAGACATAAATGAATGTCATGAAGTACTTTGTCAAATGCTTTGCTAAAATCATAACATATACACTACATCTACAGAATTCCCATTTTTCTAAATGAAATCTGATCCACAAATGAGATAAAATTAATCTGGCACAATTTATCCGTAACAAATCTGCCTGCCTGCCTGCGTCTGTCTGTCTGTCTGTCTAATTTCTATCTTTCTATCTTTGGAATTTCCTTATTGTTTTCAAATGGCTTGAAATCATTACCTTTATAATCTGTTCTAGAGTTTTGCCAGGTATCAGTGTCCAGAGGCATCTGCGGGCTCTTGCAGCTTTCAGTCCAAATGACAAAACCAACTTTGCAGCTCCTTTGCAATGTTCTGATCCACTATATTGGTGAGAATGATCTCGGAAAATAGGAGGAAGAGCCACTGGCTGGCCTGTAAAAGGTATCTCCTTCTCCATAGAAGGAGAAACGGTGTGAGAAATGGTTCAGAAGAGACGCTTCCCAGTTTTTCAGAGAATAAAAGGAATGAAAGGTGAAATACTTTCAGGCTTGCATGATTGATGTTAGTCCTTCAAGATAAAAAGCACAACAATGAATACTAACTCTATCTTTAATGTAAGGTTACATTGACAGACTCTTGCAAGATTGCTTGTCATTTTCACTGCCATACGTTGCTACATAGATTCTTTTCTGAACATATCTGTCAAAGCCCTTTCTGGTTTTTGTAGCATCCTTCACCAGCTGTGAGCTTTATCTTTCACAACACTTGACTACATGGAACGGCATGACTTGTTGTTAACTTGTGCATTATCAACATTTGGACGTGGACAGGTTGTTGGGGAGGCTTCACGCCACGACATGTTTACTGGACCCGTGTCCTTCCTGGCTGGTACTGGCCACTCAGGAGGTGACACGAGGCTGGCTCCAGAGGATTATCAACGCTTCTTTGCTGGAAGGGGTTTTCCCTGCCGCCTTGAAAGAGGCGGTGGTGAGACCCCTCCTCAAGAAGCCCTCCCTGGACCCAGCTATTTTGGGTAACTATCGTCCAGTCTCCAACCTTCGCTTCGTTGCGAAGGTTGTAGAGAGTGCTGTGGCGCGAC
The DNA here is from genome assembly GCF_028640845.1 of Ahaetulla prasina. NCBI lineage: Eukaryota > Metazoa > Chordata > Lepidosauria > Squamata > Colubridae > Ahaetulla > Ahaetulla prasina. Next base: position 87,537,753 of record NC_080540.1, read on the forward strand.
AGCTACCCCAATACCTGGATGAAGCCGTCTATCTAGACCCGTTCCAGTCCGGCTTTCGACCCGGATACAGCACGGAGACAGCTTTGGTCGCATTGGTGGATGATCTCTGGCGGGCCAGGGACAGGGGGTACTCCTCTGCCCTGGTCCTATTAGACCTCTCAGCGGCTTTTGATACCATCGACCATGGTATCTTGCTGCGCCGGTTGGGGGGATTGGGAGTGGGAGGCACCGTGCATCGGTGGTTCTCCTCCTATCTCTCCGACCGGCCGCAGACGGTGTTGACAGGGGGGCAGAGGTCGGCCGCGAGGTGCCTCACTTGTGGGGTCCCGCAGGGGTCAATTCTCTCGCCCCTGCTGTTCAACATCTACATGAAGCCGTTGGGTGAGATCATCAGTGGCTTCGGGGTGAGATACCAACAGTACGCTGATGACACCCAGCTGTACTTTTCCACCCAGGCCACCGCAATGAAGTTTATGAAGTGCTGACCCGGTGTTTGGAAGCCGTACGGGTCTGGATGGGGAGAAACAGGCTCAAGCTTAATCCCTCCAAGACGGAGTGGCTGTGGATGCCGGCATCCCGATTCAGTCAACTGCAGCCGCGGTTGACTGTTGAGGCGAGTTATTGGCCCCAAAGGACAGGGTGCGCAACTTAGGTGTCCTCCTGGATGATCGGCTGTCGTTTGAAGATCATTTGACGGCCGTCTCCAGGAGGGCCTTCCACCAGGTCCGCCTGGTTCGGCAGTTGCGCCCCTTCCTTGATCGGGATGCCTTGTGCACAGTCACTCACGCGCTCGTTACCTCTCGCTTGGATTATTGTAATGCTCTCTACATGGGGCTCCCCCTGAAGTGCACTCGGAGGCTTCAGTTAGTTCAGAATGCAGCTGCGCGGGTGATAGAGGGAGCTACGCGTAGCTCCCATGTAACACCGCTCCTGCGCAGACTGCACTGGCTACCTGTGGCCTTTTGAGTGCACTTTAAGGTGTTGGTTATGACCTTTAAAGCGCTCCATGGCTTAGGGCCTGGGTACCTACGAGACTGCCTGCTGTTACCACATGCCTCCCACCGACCCGTACGCTCTCACAGAGAGGGACTTCTCAGGGTGCCGTCCGCCAAACAATGTCGGCTGGCGGCCCCCAGGGGAAGGGCCTTCTCTGTGGGGGCTCCCACACTCTGGAACGAGCTTCCCCCAGGTTTACGCCAAATACCTGACCTTCGGACTTTTCGCCGCGAACTGAAGACACACCTTTTATCCTTGAGGCTGGCTTAAATTGAATTTTAAATGTCAAATTTTATTAATTTTAAATGGGGTTTTTTAGTGTATGGTAAATTTTTAAATTGTCAGGCTAATTTAAATAAGTTTTTTAAATTGCATTTTAATTGTATTTTGTATTGTTTGTTTTATTCTGCCTGTACACCGCCCTGAGTCCTTCGGGAGAAGGGCGGTATAAAAATCAAATAAATAAATAAATAAATAAATTTGTTAATCACCTGGAGTCCATTAATATTGAGACAGTAGATATACTGCACAAGTAAAAAGTTAACAACTTCTTTTGTGCTGGGCACAAATATTCTTTTTATTTGTTCTTTCACAGTTTAATACAAATGTTCTCTATAAGGTCACTAGATTGCATTACTGCACAGATGTGATTACTTTTAACTTTTTCTTACAATATCCTTCTTTCCAATCCAATTCCCCTGACTAAAAGATCAACACAGATTCTTAAACTTCCTTCCTAGATCTTCAAAATTTATAGTAATAGTATAGAAATTTACTATAATTATAGTATAGTAATATGGTTGTAGCTATTCTTTGCAATCTTGTTTATTTCTACATGGGGGAGGGAATTGTCAACAGATTTCATATGTCTTGGCAATTGCTATATTCTTCATCTGTGCTGCTAGGACAGACACACTTCAAGAGGCAACAGGTCTGATGGATTTATATTTATTTTGGTTTTTCATGTCAGTAAATTCCAAATACTGCTTTTCTTTCAGGGTGCAAATGCTTTATTTAGAGCAGAGATCCCCAACCTTTCGGACCTCAGGGCCCACTAAATTCATAATTTTAAATCCCACGGACCACTAATATGATCTGCCTAATGACCGGCTGGGTGAGCGTGGCTAGGTGATCATATGACTGGGTGGGCATGGCCAACTCGATGTCACCCACATCGAGGGGCGCCTCACCAGCCTCTACTCACCCCTCTCCTCCCAGCCACTCCTCACCTGCTCACCTGGGCTCTTTAGGCCCCCAAAAGGAAGCAGTTGTTGGAGCTAAGCAGCCACCATGAGAAAGAGTTGGCAAAATAGCTCAGTTCAAATTGGATCTGGCCGAGAAGAAGGCTCAGCAGAAGCACTTCACTGAGGACTAGGAGTATAGGCTTTCCAAGCAGAGGGAAGACCTGCAGGAGTGCCAGGCCAGGTACCAGTGCCTGGAGGCTCAGCAGGCTGAGATGGTCAGCCAGTTCCAAGCCATGAAGCAGTCCCACTGGAACAAGGCCCTCTGGCTCTTTGCCACCAGCGGCACTTCCCTCCAGTCTTTGCCCAAAGCCCTGCACCATGAGGCTGAAGCAGACCCAAGTTGGAATTTCTGCCCCCCTCTGACCCACATAAAAAAAACCCAAAGGGGGAGACTGTCTGCAGCAACAGAACCATTCATTGCACGTATCCGGCCCAGGGGCCATAGTTTGAGGACCCCTGATTTAGTGCAGTATAAAAAATGCAAATAATTTTTCTGTGGACCACCAACATTTTCTCATGGACCACCAGTGGTCCATGAACCACCGGTTGATGACTGCTGATTTAGAGCATTCATATCCTGGTTTTTCTGCAGTTGTTCTTGTTCTTCCTCTTGAGACTCACAGCCCTTTCCTTCTGTACAGTTTGTTTATTTATTTATTTATTTGTCACTCACATATAAAATAACTGGTAAAAGTATAAACATAATTTGGATACATGAAAAGAGTAAGTAAAAAGGAATATTAGGACAGGGATGGTAGGCATGCAGGTGCACTTATGCACCCCTTACACACCTCTTAGGAATAGTCGTCCAAGATCTGTTCTATGTCTCTTGATTTTGTTTGTCTGCTGGGCTTGGCCCTTTGTTTGATTGTCTTATTTATGGAGAGTTGTTTCCTTTCACACAATTCCTGTTGGTGTACCTTCATGCTTTCACCTAATAAATCTTTATTCTCTTCTAAGGTATAGCCTCTCATTGCTCCAACTTTCTGTCTTTTACATCATGTATGTTACAAGCTTGCATTTACTGAAATATATTCCAGTACCTGTTACAAGCATTGTGAGTCATTGCCTCAGATTCCTGTCACTTTATTTTCACTTTCTTTTTAAAGACACCATCAGTAGAAGAATTTTAAAGTATTCCTGCATGTTGCCCTCTTAAAATGACAGATTATAAAAATACATAACTACAGGTAGTCCTCCAGTTACGACCATAATTGAGTGCAAAATTTATGCTGCTAAGTGAAACGTTTCTTAAGTGAATTTTGCCCCATTTTACGACTTTTCTTGCCACAGTTGTTAAGTGAATCATTGCGTTTGTTAAGTTAGTCACTGCCTCAGGCCTCAGTTTTCATACAATTGTTATAACTGCATCATTTTAAAAGGTATATAAAATGAAGAAATGAAAAATCAAAGTATACACAAATTGCCTTCTTAAAATAGATATAATAATGTATATCTGAAATACATTTGATTCATTTGTGACTCATTCATATAAATTCATAACACCGAGAGTAATGATTTCAGAGGAGGTGGCAGCTTGGCCAGAACGAGGAGCGGGGGGCTGTTTTGCACAAATTCAATTTGTGCACCTTTCACCCCCATTCCTAGTCTGGGAAGCCTTGCTCAGTCATTTAATCACCTCCCATTTGGATTACTGTAATGCACTCTACATGAAAGTCCCCTTGAACACTATCCAGAAGCTGCAACTGATTAAGAATGCAGCAGCATGAAATTTTAGGTGCCCAATACTTCATGTGAGTATTGCCACTCCTGCAGTAGCTGCATTGGCTTCTATTTCCAATTCAAGGTGTTGGTTATCACCTTTAAAACCTACATGGCACAGAGCCAGATTTTATGTAGGATTGCTTCTCCCTGAGGGTATTTTCCTGCCTTATCAGGTTAAATAGGGTGAGCATACAGGAGTATGCCCTGCCCCTCCCTTAAATATTGTCATCTGATGCGACCTTGGAGGTGTGCCTTCCCAGTCACCACCCTAGCCCTTTGGAAGAGCCTTCCCCCTGAGATCCAAGGAATACCTACTCTTTTGGCTTTTTGGAGGACTGTGAAGACCCGGTTTTTCCTCCAAGCATTGGAAGTCAGATGGAGGTTGACCTGGCACCAGAAGGGACTTTTGCTTTTAGCTGTGTTTTTATGGATTGTTGTGAGATGCCTGGAATCATTATATGAAATAGATAGCTATAGAAGTCCTGTAAATAAATAAAAATAAATAAGTTTAAACACTTCTTTAAAAAGTGATGAGCCTCCTTAGCTTGAACAATGTGGTATTTTATTGCCAAGTTAGAAAGCAATGAGAAACATGGCACGCTTCACAAAGTTAGGGCCTGTCATGTGATTCATCCTCAACTGAGCACGTGACCGTGTGGAACTCCTCATCTGTTCTGAGTGAGTATATAAATTTGTTTTAAAAAATGCATATCAGGCACATAAATTTGTTTTTTTTTAAAAAAAATAATAATATCTCTCCTCCCAATTATATACAGAGAATAAAAGCAGTCAACCTGGGTCCAGCAAATTTTCAGAGCAAGTCAAATGCTGGCTAATCTTTAAATCTTTAAATCTAGCTAGTGCTTAAGATGATGGTGAAATACTTGAAATAGCTTTTTTTTTTAATTTGAATTTATATTTATGGGGTCTTCCCTGCCGCCTTGAAAGAGGCGGTGCTGAGACCTCTCCTCAAGAAGCCTTCCCTGGACCCAGCTGTTTTAGGTAATTATCATCCGGTCTCCACTCTTTGCTTTGCGGCGAAGGTTGTAGAGAGTGTGGTGGCATGTCAATTACCCCAGTACCTGGATGAAACTGTCTATCTAGACCCGTTCCAGTCCGGCTTCCGGCCCGGATACAGCACGGAGACGGCTTTGGTCGGCTTTGGTCACGTTGGTTGATGATCTCTGGAGGGCCAGGGATAGGGGTTATTCCTCTGCCTTGGTCCTATTAGACCTCTCAGCGGCCTTTGATACCATCAACCATGGTATCTTGCTGTACCGGTTGGAGGGAGTGGGAGTGGGAGGCACCGTTTATCGGTGGTTCTCCTCCTATCTCTCCAATTGATCGCAGACGGTGTTGACAGGAGGGCAGAGGTTGACCCCGAGGCACTTCACTTGTGGGGTGCCGCAGGGGTCGATTCTCTCACCCCTCCTGTTCAACATCTATATGAAGCCGCTGGGTGAGATCATCAGTGGTTTCGGTGTGAGGTACCAACTGTACGCTGATGATACTCAGCTGTACTTTTCTACACCGGGCCACCCCAACGAAGCTATCGAAGTGCTGTCCCAGTGTCTGGAGGCCATACGGGTCTGGATGGGGAGAAACAGGCTCAAGCTCAATCCCTCCAAGACAGAGTGGCTGTGGATGCCGGCACCCCGGTACAGTCAGCTGCAGCCATGGCTGACTGTTGGGGGCGAGTCATTGGCCCCAATGGAAAGGGTGCGCAACTTGGGCGTTCTACTGGATGGACGGCTGTCATTTGAAGACCATTTGACGGCCGTCTCCAGGAGAGCTTTTTACCAGGTTCGCCTGGTCTGCCAGTTGCGCTCCTTCCTAGACCGGGATGCCCTATGCACGGTCACTTATGCTCTCGTGACATTTCGCCTGGATTACTGCAATGCTCTCTACATGGGGCTTCCCTTGAAGAGCACCCGGAGGCTCCAGTTAGTCCAGAATGCGGCTGCGTGGGTGATAGAGGGAGCCCCTCATGGCTCCCATGTGACACCACTCCTGCACAGACTGCACTGGCTACCTGTGGCCTTTTGGGTGTGCTTCAAGGTTTTGGTAACTATCTTCAAAGCGCTCCATGGCTTAGGGCCGGGTTACTTACAGGACCGTCTGCTGCCACCAATTGCCTCCCACCGACCCATGCGCTCTCACAGAGAGGGACTCCTTAGGGTGCCGTCCACCAGGCAGTGCCGACTGGCGACACCCAGGGGAAGGGCCTTCTCTGTGGGGGCTCCCACCCTCTGGAATGAACTTCCCCCAGGACTCCGTCAACTTCCTGACCTTCGAACCTTTCGCCGCGAGCTTAAGACACATTTATTCATCTGCGCAGGACTGGATTAGAATTTAGTTTTAAATTTAGTTTTTACCGGGGTTTTATTATTTTAATTATAATTTTAAATTTGGCCCTATTCAATAAGTTTTTAATTAGTGTTTTATCTTGTATTTATATTTGTGTTTTTATCAGGCTGTAAACCGCCCTGAGTCCCTTGGGAGATAGGGCGGTATAAAAATGTGTTTAAATAAATAAATAAATAAATAAATAAAATAAATAAAATATCCCGCCCTTCTCTGAAGACTCAGGGCGGCTTACATTGTGTTAAGCAATAGTCTTCATCCATTTGTATATTATATACAAAGTCAACTTATTGCCCCCAACAATCTGAGTCCTCATTTTACCTACCTTATAAAGGATGGAAGGCTGAGTCAACCTTGGGCCTGGTGGGACTTGAACTTGCAGTAATTGCAAGCAGCTGTGTTAATAACAGACAGACTTAGTCTGCTGAGCCACCAGAGGCCACCAGAGCTTCTATTCATTCTCTTAAAATCTATACGGCTAGTATCAGCCTCCCTCTCCCCCCGCCACACCTTATTGGTTTTGGCATTTCCCAACTCTTTAAAATTGCTTTGGCAATAGGAATGCTTGAGGAATTTGATGAATCTTGTTGATGCTTACAATGACAGAAAATTAAAAATGCCAAGAAAAAAAATTGAGAAAGTTTGTGCATATGTAACATTAAAAGGAAATTGGACATTTTAATGTCTGTATTCCATATTGTACTTGAAATGACATTTATAACAATCAAAATATTAAAAATATTATTAAATATTACTAATTCTTCTCAGCAATTTAAAATGGAAATCAGTGGGGTTTTTTGCCATTTAAAACTATCAGGAAAAAATAGGTATGTTTTAAAAATATACAGTATTAAAAAAACTTTAAAAGAAACATTATTTATGCAGAGAGTTGATTTATGATAATAAGAATACTAAAACAATATAAACTGTAAATAAATTGACCTTTCATTATTTTGGATAGACTCCACTACAGCTGAATAGCTATCTTAGTTCTGATGACAATTTCTTAGAGTCTGTTTTTCACCATACATGCTGTGTGTGTGTGTGTGTGTGTGTGTGTGTGTGTGTGTGTTATCATCCAATTTTATGTCCTTTTGGCCTTATCACATTCAAGCCCTACTTGTTTCTTTATATATTGTACTTTGCTATCTTTCTTTTTTCTATGAGAATGTTGTTTTCTTGAACTGCTGATATTGGACTTCCAGGATGTACTATAGTATTTTATTTCCATCTTCTTTGCAGTTTTTTTTATTGGCTTTTTTTTGGTCTCATTTCAGCTTTCAATTATTTTTATGGTGGAGTTTTCCTCACTAATTCAGTTTTCCTTCTCACTAAAATGCAAACCTATGTACTCTCCTAGTGTCAGCCTTTAATGGATTATTATCAGCATCTGGTAATTGACCTCAAATTGAAAACCATTTCTCCCCTCTCACTGTCATTGCTTTGTATATTTCTTCACTTGTTGATTAGGGCAAGGAGGAGGTGAACTCTCTAGCAGGAAGGAGATTCAATTGAAAAGAATCTGGACAATTTCCCAATTATTCTGAGGTAGGAAGGCTTATTTTCAAACCAGACTGTTGAAAGGAAACAGACTTGCAGTTTCTAAAGAATCTTTTAGGTATTCATGCCAGTTCAAAATGAATAATCTACTGGTCACAGGAATTGACACCGGATAGCTAGATACTTGTTGCTGATAATTTAGAGTGACAGATTGATGTTATTTTATAGGATAGAATTGTATTATGCACACTCTTGGCAGTTTATTGCAATGAGATTCATTATGCATGATGTGGAAACCTCTCTCCTTCTTTCTTTTCACACACACACACACACACACACACACACACACAGAGAGAGAGAGAGAGCAGGGAATGTTATAGTCCAAATAGAAGCAATATAATGTAGTTTGCTTGAAACAATCATGCTGTTCAGGAAGAAAACAGAAATCGGAAAAATGGCAAGCAATGTTTCATTCTAATCTACTGTATGGGTGTATGAGCACCCCAAAAGTATGCATAAAGAAATATTCGTTCCATACGGAGAATTATTCTCTTCCTCCCATGAGAGCTTCCAAAATTCTTTCACAGCTATTAACAATAATAGTTAAATAGTAAAATGACCCACCAAATGATCAAAGAACCCTTTTTTCTGTGACAACATGTCATGTCAATGAAGTCAGAGATTGTGAAGAAAAGAGTAGATCACCTGTACCTAATCTATGATTAATTACTTGTATAATTTATTTAACTTACAATATAATTTTAACATGACCTGGATAGAAAATAGATATCTCCATTTATTACAACATTAACATTGAAAAGCAGAAATGTAATAGCTGTCATATAGAATAGAATTTAGAGTATATTTTTTATGTACACTGAGAGCATATGCACCAAGACAAATTCCTTGTGTGTCCAATCACACTTGGCCAATAAAAAATTCTGTTCTATCCTATCCTATCCTATCCTATCCTATCCTATCCTATCCTATCCTATCCTATCCTATCCTATCCTATCCTATATAGAGAGGGTTAGGGTTACCAAAGCAGTATTATACCCTGAAATCTCTCAGCTCTGTGATGGGTTGAAAAACTGGATTGGTTTGACAAAGGCAATGCTCTCCAGAACTTTGCTTAATTTTCATTTTCCTGCTCAATGATGAGTTTTTTTAAAAAAAGAATATAAAGTAGCATTTCTTTCTGATATGCCATTTTTTTGCCCATCACAGAAAGATCAAACTCTCCCAAAAGGAGTATTTAAGACAATAAACTGAGTATTCCCTGGGGAGAAGACTACAAGAAAGAAGCTGTTAGTGAAAATGGGTGGAATCTAGGAGACAAGGATGAAGAGATTCAGAGCTTCCTACTCCTACACACATAGACACAGTCATCCATCTTTCTTCTCTTCCCCCCCCCCCCACATTTATCTCTCTCTTTTTCTCTTTTGCTTTTGCAATTTCCTGCCTTTTTAGAAAAATATATTTGTGTGTGTGTGTATTTAGTACCAGTGGATATATCCTGCATCCACTCATGTTGAGACACAGTTGAGATGAGTTGGATTCCTAGGGATTTCATGGATGTCACAACAATGCAGTTTTCTAGGGAAGATAAATAGGTGCTTTTAAACTGTTATTCCTGTTCAAATACTAAGAATAGTCCTGCGTAGCTACTAAACCCAGAGAGGGCAGAATGGATGCTGCTTCAAAAAGTAGTTATACATTATAACTATGTTAGAGATTCAGTTTAGGCAGAAAGAAGGATAAAAGATGACATTAGAATAAAGAGCTCCTTTGTTTTTTCCAGCCAAGTTTTCTTTGTCATGAAATATTCTGTCCCTGTTCTATCAAGTTTCCAGTTTACAAGATTACCTTTCTTCTGACCTGTCCTACTTGTTTGCTCTCTTCAAACTATTTATGTACCTGGGTCACACACTGCCTTGTTCCTTTTACCCATCCTGCCATAAAAGAATGAGAAATTCTGAGGAATGAAACAGCAAAACTGAAAGTAAATAATGCTAGAATCAAGTCCTTAAAAATGTTGTCTGATCACCTTGAACTTCAGTAGAAAGTAGCTATTTATACGTTTTCTTCTCTACTGAGGTTCCCATGTTTTATTTTGTTTTTCAATAAACCTAACTTTCTCTCACTTGGTCATGATATCAGGATCTTCTATGCTTCATTATTCTGTTCTATAAGCATAATGATTCTGTATTCTGTTCTATAAGCATGAATGATCCCTTACACTGGTTAACTCTAATTAGGGTAGTATATTCCTTCCTTCTTTTTTTTTCAAAGATTCCAGATTAGAAGTCACACAAAGTTGGTACCCACAACTATTGTATTTAAAATATCTAAGTGCATCCTTTATTCCTAGTTATATCCTAAAAAGAATCCAGAGGAAAGATGGGCTTGAAAGAAAAACTGATCTCATCAATTGTTTTTATCTAACTCAGTTTTACAGAAGTGCTTGAGCTTATTTTTTTAATGTTCTAGCAAAATAATAATAATAATAAAAGTTCTTTGAGATTGCTTCCATGACAACACATGGATTCTTGAAGCAAGCAAGCAAGTCCAAGGTCAAAATATTGAAGTTAATGCTAAAAAGAAAGTTATACTTCTGAAGCTCTAAACTCTAATCTTATCTCTAAATTCCAGGCATTAGTATACATTGGCTAAATCTTCCAGTTATAACATATTGCATGATTACAGATTAGGGATGTTTATTGTATTAGGGTAAACCTATTCTGCCCATCTGCAGAAAATGGCATTCAGCATTCTATTGTTAGAATATTGCGTTATGGGATAATTCCAGAACTACAAGTTAGTTTTGGACTGCTATTCCAGCTACCAGAGAAATTGAATTATGATGGGTTGGCAAAAAGAAATGCCAGATTATATTTTTTATTTCTTCTTCTGTCTGAACTCCTATATGTCTCCCATCTAAATTTGTTAGCTAGAAGTCTTCACTATGAGTGGTTGTGAGAAGGTGTGTGTGTGAATAAATTCTTCCTTGCTCTATGGTTACTCTTTTGAAGTGCAAGCCATTTTGTGAATGGAATAAGTTTTTTTCATTCATAGAAGCTGGAAGATTCTTTTGCTCCACATTTTGCTCCAAATTTTGCTCCACATTTTGTTTGCTTTTTAAAAAATGTAAAATGGAAGTATTAAATAGCTGGAGGACAACTTGTCAATGTTATTTAACTAATTTAATTACGTATTATTTAAACTTAAATGAAATCAAGTGTGGATGTTCTCTTCTCTGACAAGTTTTCCTTCAATTGCACAAATTGGAACAAAGGATGCATGAACTTCTCCATTTTTCACTCCCCTGCATTCACAAATTTTAAGGTTTTCTTATTCCACTAGAGAGAAAATTATGACTATCTTTAAGATGTTCCTTTAAGCAATTAATGAACGTATGTTCGTGTATTTGTCTATCTTAGGATTTTAATTTTTTAAATCTTAATATAAATATAGTTCATTCAAAAGTATTTATCTCCTTTTTGTTGTTCTGAATTTTTGCATATTTTTCCACTGAATGTTATCAGAGCTGGAATAAACATCAAGCTTTGGTGTTATTTATCCACTCAGGACAAATGACACCATGGTCATGGAACATTTGGGGCCAAAGGTGTGAATTATAGTTTCCTTATTTAATATACCTCTTCTCTTCTTCTTAAGGAACTTACAAGCAGTCCACATCACTATAAGTGCATATCTCTGGTAAAAGCATCTGGAGGAAAAGCAGTATGTACATGATGATAAGAAACCTTTCATTAAGACAACGTTAGGAAAAATGATAGGGAGTAGGTTGCTACACTGAGGTGGTTGAATGAATGAATGATAAGAGAAGAAAGGAGGTGGCATAGTAAGAACAACCCAAATCTGTTTTCGTAAAAGAAAACAGAAATTTACATTTTATTTATGAAATGCATTATTTCACGTATAGTTAACCTTTTCTAACATTGTTATCTTAAGCATTGCCATTTGACAGCAGTGTTTGAAAAAAATCCATACACCCTACCCATTGCTTAGTATTTTGAAGCCATAGGTCACATGCTATTTCTAGAGCAGAGGTGGGGAACCATGGTCCCTTTATGATTTGTGGACTTCAGCTCCCAGAATTCTGTGGATTGTAGTCCACAAGTCATGAAAGGGACATCATTCCCCACCCCTGTTCTAGAGGGTCTTGCTCAGTTTCTTTACTTTGAGCAATCTTTTATTCAGGTGATTTCAGGTTTGAAATTATTATGCAACAGCTGAATATGAATATACTTTTTGTATGAGAAAGTGAGACTAAGAAACTCCAAAGAGAGACGAAATCCTGTCCCCAATTTACAAATCCTGCTCTTAAGTGACTTTGCTTGGTTGTAGGAGAAATTGCATGTCAGAGCAAGCTGCCACTGTAATTAATGTTCTATCCTGCCTCCACTCCCCACCTGAGTGTGTATTTTACAAACACCAGCTAAGCCAGGACCAATTAAGGTTTGATTAAATTCTTAGGAAGATTTTAATATGACCAACCTTTTATGAGAATTTTTCCACATTGTTCATAGCAGAAAGAAAGACAGTGGCATGTGTGTGTAGTGTAAATGAGAAAGAGAAGAAGAATCATAATTTATAGGAGCAAAATTTTGTTAATATTTTCTTTCCCTAACTATACAGATAAATATTATTGAAATTCAAAGCAACAAGGAATTCTCTTTGGAAAAAAAAGAAAATATAATTGAATGTAACATTTTAACATATTTAGAATATGCAGCATTATTTTGTGTAAATTCTAATCAAAAGGAGGCTGTTGGAGGCTAGAATATAAGGGCATGTGGCTTCTACTAGTTGCCAGTTAGTAAAAGAAACATATGTATTTTTAATGAAAAACTACACATTAAATGTGTTTAGATACTACACTAGCAATTATTTGTTTTTCTCCTATCATATACATACTGCCAAACCTAGAGATAATTTTTCAAGCATGTTGGAGAAGTATAAACATCTCTATTTGGCTCAGAAAGATGATGAACATGGTTTTTTTTGGGGGGGCTACCCACTCTATAATTGTATATCTCCTGATATCTTCTCCCTTTATAAGCATCTAATGTATATCTCATTGGATGCACCACATAGTATATGATCAGGAATCTGATGTTTGAACATTAATGCATCTGTGTGGTTCAGCTTGACCTGATTGTTTTGTAAGAAACATATAGTTTTTACTGTTATCATTCTTTCTCCAACTTCCTGAGAAAATGTATTATTAACATTCTATATTAACAGAATTATCATCTTCTGGCATTGGTACGTAGTTTATGCCTGTTACTTTATCCAATGATTTAACCTTGCTTTTGTTATTTGTAACTTTTGTTTGTGGATTATTCCTAGTCTCACTTCAACCAGCAATGTTCAACTGAACATAATAACCGATATGTTAATGAAGCTTTAAATGTAGACAAGCATCGAGAATATGCCAAAACATTTGGATTGACAACTGTTCAGCTTTAAATGGAAGGAGTGTCAGGGTAGTGATTTAAGAGCTGACCAGCTGCTACAATAATGCAATGATGTAATGATGGGAATGAGTCAGCAAGGTTTTTAGCTGTTATCCCTTTAAGAGTCTGTATAATAAGAAGAGGCCCTGTTATGAGTGTGTGTGTGTGTGTGTGTGTGTGTTCTTCCCTGCTGTAATCTATTGATTGTTTGACTTCTGCCTATATATATATATATATATATATATTTGTTTTCTGAGGTTTTCGCGGGTGTTTGTATGTAGGTCTTTGGTTATTCGGGTTTTCTCCCGCGTAAAATTGGAAGTGTCTTGGCGACGTTTCGACGAAGTCTCATTAAATCATCTTCAGGCTTCAGCTTCGTGCTTCTGGGAGCAATGTGTGACTGCAGCTGTTTCTTCCTTTTTAACTGCTAGTGGGGGTTTGAACTGATTGGGTGGGAGCTTGGCTGTGCTTTGATTGGATGGGGTTTTTTTTGTGCTCTGATATATATAAATATATATATATTCTTTTGTAGATAAAACCACTATTTATTACAAACCTCTGTTTGCTGTTATTGCTCCTGGGTTGTCTCACATAGTAAAGCTGTGCGCACTCAGATAATTCACACTCTAACATAATCATTTAAACCTTTTTTTATTAAAAAGGTAACATCCACATCCATTTATTAGCTACGAAAAGTTAACTAACAGCAGCATCTTCTGAAAAAGAATCTCAGCATGACATCTGGTCAAGTTCATGAACTGTACACATTTCATGTATTAGGCTGTTAAAGAAGACCTGAATTTTTTAAATATTAGTTTATCAGGGCATCTACCACCATGATCCCATGTCATCTTCAGATAATTACCAATCATTTTAAAAGTGAGCCATATTTCACATACTCTGCCCTGTGAAGAGATCAAAGGATAGAATAATATTGACCATATGCTTGTGATCCCAAAGTGCTCAAGACCATTTTCAGCCAATTATTGCTCAATGTAAACTGGTCAATAGCCCATGTTTACTGCTTAAGATATGCCAGTCATTATATTCTCTTCACCCTAGAACTTCCATTGTGCCTTTTCTTTCCTTCACCAAAAGAGAAGTAAATCAACTGCCTATTTTTATCACAGACAAAAATACCATTCGTATGTGTGTATGTATTGGAAGGAAAGACTTATTTTTGAAAAAAAATTAGCAAACAGATTGAGAAGCCTCTTTCCATGATGACTGAACAGCCAGGAGGAGGATGGGAATATAATCCACAGCAGCAGTTTAGCTGAACCATGAGGCTGCATGTAGCATCTTTTCCTGAGGTGGGTGTGGGAAGCAGGTAGTCTGTCCAATAAGAATTAATGCTTCTGCAAATAACAACAACAACAACAACAACTCTGGCATAAACCAGTGCAGGTGGTTCCAGTGGTACTTGGCACACTGGGAGCTGTGCCTAAAGATCTAGGCAAGCACTTAAAAGCAATTGGCGCTGACAAGATCACCGTTGGTCAGCTGCAGAAGGTCACCTTACTGAGATCTGCTTGCATAATTCACCAATACATCACGCAGTCTTAAACGCTTGGAAAGTGTTCGACTAGTGATCTGTGATACGAAATCCAGCATAGTTATCTCGTTTGCTGTGTATACTGTCATAATGATAATGATGACAATGGTGATGATGATGATGCCATGAAAGGGAAGATATAAAAATCTACTGACAATCCAACTGCCGACTATGCAACAACAAAGTTGAAACTGTTTCACATTTAATATGTGAATGCAGCAAAATTGCACAAATTGATTACAAAGCTAAACACGACTGAGTTGCTAAATTAATCCACTGGTCATTGTGTAAAAAAATATGACTTACCTATATTCAAAAAGTCAGGGGAGCACAAAGTGGGAAAAGTTACTGAAAATGAGAAGGTGAAGATCTTGTGGGACTTTTGAATACAGATGGATCATTTGGAATACAACACGCCAGACATCCTGGTTGTCGAAGGCCGAAGCGTACAGTTTATTGATATTGCTGTACCAGGAGATGCCAGAGTCAAAGAAAAAGAACTGGAAAAAAATCACAAAATACCGCGACCTGGCCATCAAAACTACAAGCCTATGGAAGAAACATGTAACTGTGATACCCATTGTCATCGGGGCACTTGTACCATGTCCAAGAATTTTATAAGATACATCAACAAATTGCAGCTTCCTGCAATAACACCAGTGGAACTGCAAAAAACTGCGCTACTTGGAACATCATATATTTTAAGAAGATGATTGATATCTAGGATGCTGGCAGCAACCTGTATCAACCATTAGCACCAGTCAGTGGTATTTATGACACATCTTTAAATGTTCAGTTGACTGAGTTTCATGTTTAATGAATAAAAGAAATAATAATAACCTTTATTGTCATTGTACATATATACAATAAAATTGATTTTGTTGTGTATGTACAATGACATAGGATGATCTCAGAAGAATGTAAATTTCATCTACAGTTGAAACATGGGATGGGGAGAAAAACCCTAGTTTTATAAGAATTGCAAGGAACTACAGATTATAGAACTTTATTTTTTTAAAACAAGTTTTTATTGATTTTTTAATTTCTCCCCTACATACATACCTAGTTTATGAACAGAGTATTGGCCATATCATATCTTATACAATTTAACATATCCAAATACATTTTACTTTATTTCAATTTCTTCCAAAGTATTCTTTTTCCATATTTCAATCATATCTTAATATTTCCATGTTCATTTATATAAATCACATCTTCTTTCGCCCTCCAGTTCTAATTTCTCCATTTTTACTAATATTTATTCTCTTTTATTTTTTTTAGGTATTTCAATTTTTAACCTGATATATTCAAATTTTATTCAGGGTTATCTTTCTTCCATTTCATCTTTTCCATCTTACAGCAATCTTTCTTCTCCTTCTCATTCCCCTCCCTCCCTTCTTTTATCCTTCCTACTTTCTTGTTTCCTCTCCTACTCCTTCTCTACTTCCCCTTCCTTTCTCCCCTTCCTCCATTCTTCCTCCGTATCTAACTTTCTCTCCTACTCTTATTTCCCCTCCCTTTCTTCCTCTCTGCTTCCCTTTCTTCTTTCTCTCTCCCTCCTTCCCCCTTTCCGTCTGTCTCCTTCTTCTTATCTCTCTATTATTGTATTCATTTTCATTTCAATATTTTTAACAATGGTGTCCAGACAACCCCAATTTTCCCAAGCATATTTCTCAGCATTCCCCTCATATGTTTTAATTATTAAAATTTTCTTCATTTTATTCCATTTTTAATCTTACAACCTTTTAATTAATACAAGCTTCCATCTCTTGTTTTCTTTAAATTGTTATTCACAATTCAATAATTATTTTTCTCTTCCAATAGGATACATCATCTGCTAACATTTCAATTTTATTCCATTTTACATCTCAGTTTCAATTATTTTCACTTATACACTATACTGTCTTTCATTTCTCATCTGCTGGACTATTTTTCTTAAACAATATACTACTTTTTTTTACTTCTTCTCAGTTTTATATCTTAATTTCAATCAATTTCTTTATTCTTTTCCATATTTAAAATATATTTCTTTACCATCCACTATAATTCTCTCACATTCCATGCATTTTCAGACAATAAAACATATATCCCATTATATCATTCACATTTCATCTTCTTCTCCATTTTGCATTAAACAGCATATTTCTTCTTTTTTACTTCTTACATTCACTTCATTTTAACCTTTTTTACCTCCCCTTTACAATAATCTATATATTTCTTCTAAATTACATCTTACCTAAAATTTCTACAACTATTTTAATTTCTTTTCTGCTTCTCATTTTTCTACTTCTTTTAACCATTTTCTTTCAGTCTCTCCAAAATTCCATTTTTTTGTATTTTTCTTCCTTTCTCCCTTTCTCTTCTCTTCTTCTTTTTCTCTTTCTTATTTCTTCCTTTCCATCTCCTTTTTCTGATTTTTACTCTTTTGATTTTCCCCCTCAATCTTTCCCCATTTCCTTCTCTTCTCTTTAGTCTGTCACTGCCAACCCCAGTGTAATCATCTATTTTTTTTCTCTTTTAATTTTTCCCCTCAATCTTTTCCCATTTCCTTCTTTTCTTTTCTTTTTTGAAATATTCTTCCCCCTCTCCATTTCTGTTCCATCACTGTCACTCCCAGTGTAATCATCTATTTTATCTTCAATTATTTCCTTTTCAGCAGTGTATTCTTGTTCCTCTTATTTCTTCCTCATAATTTCTTCATCTTTTTTTTACTTTTTAGCCACATCTCTGCTTCTTTGTTTCCCTTAAATGATTCTCTCACGATTTGAAGCATCTCCCTTAATTCTTCATACTCATCCTCTCAACTCTCCATATTCTCAAATTAAGGAGAAAGGATTTTTAAATTTATTATTTTAACTTATTTATCATTCAAATTCAAGTCCAAATATTATCTTTCCCCCCCCCTTTTCTATTTCCAAATAATATCCAGTTCAGATGTTTCTTTAAGCCATTCCAGTTCAAATCTTTAATCTTCCCAGTCCTTTTTTGAAGTTATACTGCAGCTCTTTAAACAAACACTCCTCCAACCTTTCCCATGATAGCCTAAGCAATGCAATGTTTTTTCTCTCCTCCAGCCAATGTCTCTCTCCGATACACAAATCCCCGGCAACAAAATGTTGCGTGTTAATCCACAAAAATAGTTACTCCGTCTTCCTCAATTAAGTCCTTTTGTTAGTAAAAGATGATTTCCCTCAATTTTCTTCTCCTTTTAGTATTTTTAATTTCTTTCAAATCTAATTTTTAATCCAGATGGAAAGTTATTACTTTTAGGGCTTTTGTCTTAGAGTTCCTCTTTGCTTTTTGCTTTCACTTTGAATTTCTGCATGCCAATTAGCTACTAATTTCAAGTTGGGAAGTTTTTTCAGCCTTAAGAATTTTTTCTTCTTACCTGTGTGTTGGCCAATCACTCACCTGATAACAATACTCCGTTCAAATCACTGCTCCTGCTCAATTCTTTTGTTTTGCTGCCCCGACTTTGACAGCTCCAAATGGCTGTCTTTTCTCACCACTGGGTCGAAGGCTAATGCTGACACTTCAGGGAATTTGCAACTTGCCTGTTTTCTTTGCTTTCCCTCCAGGACATTTATGGTCCATAAAGGACCCCCAAAATGACTAGAATTTTGGCGTTCTCCCCAGACCACCGGGACATGCCGTCCCATCGCGATGCTGGCCACGCCTCCTCCCAGATTATAGAACTTTATAAGGATCTGCAGTGGTTTCTAGTTGGCATCATTTAACCTTGGGCATGTGCAGTAATGGAATCATAATATAAGAAACCCATCATGTGGCTTCACAAGGTATTCAGTCAAAAGGCCAATATTGACTGAACAGTTCTCTGAAAATGGCTTCCGCAATTATTACTCTTTCTTAGTTGACTTGGTAAAAGTCTCTATTTTCTGATTTACTGTAATGTATATCAAAGATTACATTGTAATCCAGAATCTTCTCTGAAGTGCTATCTTTATATGATGAAAGTTTTTCCTCTACAGTTTTTCCTTTAAGTCAGTTAAATGTAGTTACCAGTGAAGATTTGAAAACTGTGGATTTAAATCCACGTAAATGGATGTCAGGATTAATGCTTCAGTTAGTAACTCATACTTTAACAAAACAAATCCCACTGTTTCCTGATTAGTCCAGGCATATTTGATTTATGAGACATTTATCATTTTTATCTCTGTGTTTTAAATACCATGGAGAGTTTATTTTTCTCTAGTTAGTGTATATGCAAAAGGAGAGAAAGTGAGAGAAACATTTGCTGACATTTACCAATGAAAAATGAATACTTTCTGGAATGGCTGAACATAAAACATTGCTAAAGCACTTTTTCTTTCCTAAAATGTTAAGAAGAAGAATGAATTTTCAAGCATGATATTTCTTACCTGATTCATCTTTTCTTCTCACACTTCTAATTTTTTATCTTAGCTTGGCAGCAGAACTTGAAAATTTGCTATGTGTGATCTATGCCTCTTTTCTTATCTTTAGCAATTTTTAATCAGTTTTTTTTTTTAAAAAGCACTGTTCATTTAATTGTTCATTTCTGCCTCTTGAAGTTGCTTGTTGTCCTAAAATAATTCCATTTGTTTACCAGGGAAACTGAGTTGGACTGATTTAGTTGGACTTACCTCTATGCGTGTGTGTGTGTGTGTGTGTGTGTGTGTGTGTGTGTGTGTGTGTGTGTGTATTTCAGTTGTAAAGCTTCAGGTATAATGTGAGTTTTCTTTAAAAAAATTCTAAAAATCCTGTGACCTAAACTAGATTAAATTCAATGCACTTGCTAAGAATGAAGACATTTGTTGATTTATTAAAACAAAATGATACACACATTTGTAAATTGTCATTTTATGGATGACAGTTGAAAAGAGAAGATTGATTATTGTCTTCCATTTTTGTTGAAGCTCATGAATCATTAGATCTGCATAGATTTCATGAAAACAAGTGTCAGTTCTTTCAGGAATGGGATATTTGCAGTAGCAATATGGAAAATGAGGATAGACAGCAATAAACTACACATAACGGCAGTAATAGAATATGATGAGAAACAAAGACAAGAGCGAACCTTTTAACAGCTCACCTCCTGATACCATTCTTTTTAGATTGCCAAGATTGAGAACCTTCCCAACGTCCCCATTGCTAGTCTAAACAAACTTGTGGAAGAGAAAATAAATTTCTCAACAGTGACGCAGAGCATATACTATTCTAAAGGTCTCACTGTATGATCTGATTCTTGCCCATACCAATGCAAAAGCTTCTCTCTACTGATTCTAAATATGCCCACATATCCAGCTGGTACCTAATAGCTTATTATTGTTAGGCTGATTAGATTAGATATCCACTGTCTTAGAAATCTTTTGATAACAAACCAGGATCATTTCTGAGATCATATACTGTATGTTCAAAGAAAGTAACTCAATCATTGGACTTTAAGTGAATGAAACCATCTTTTGGGGTATCTTATTTTAGCTTGTGCACATTTACTTACTTTTAGGACTTTTTGGGAGGAACATACATGCTCATTCTTACAAACCAGAGGTGGGTTTTGGCAAGTTCTGACCAGTTCTGGAGAACCAGTAGCGGAAATTTTGACTAGTTCGGAGAACCGGTAAATGCCACCTCTGACTGGACCCGCCCCATCTATTCTCTGCCTCCCGAGTTCCAGCTGATTGGGAGGAAATAGGGATTTTGCAGTAACTTTCCCCTGGAGTGGGGAGGGAATGGAGATTTTACAGTATCCTTCCCCAGCCATACCCACAAAGCCACGTCCACCAAGCCATGCCATGCCATGCCCACCAAGCCACACCACAGAACTGGTAGTAAAAAAATTTGAAACCCACCACTGTTACAAACCTATATGATTTTACAGCTGTTCATTTAAGAATAAATGAAAGCAGTGTCTATTTTCCTTTCAAATTCTTAACTATAAAGACAAGTCCTTAAAATCCTGAAAAGGATCCATTAAATAGATGGAATGGAACTCTAGACCTGATTTTCATCTCGGGACAGTGGCTAAATGATCTGGATTTAGGGGAATTAATTGTTAAGCCCTTTTCATGGTCAGATCATTTACTCCATCAGCTAGACTTTTGAACCGCTGCACCCTGCCGCAGGGAGACGGAGCCGGTTCGATGGTTCCGTCCCAGGCGCCTGATGGACCCGGAGAGGTTCCTGACGGAGCTTGGGCCGTTTCCTGGGGAATTAGCCCACGACTCGGTCGAAGAACTGGTGGCTGCCTGGGAAGGGGCGGCCGCCGGGGCTTTGGACCGCGTCGTGCCTTTGCGGCCTCTGACCCGGTGCCGAACTCGCCCAGCTCCTTGGTATAACGAGGAGTTGAGGGAGATGAAGTGCCAGAAAAGACACCTAGAGAGTGCCTGGAGGTCCAGCCATACCGAATCCGACCGAACACTAGTTAGGTCTTGTATTCAGACCTATCTAGCGGCGATAAAAGTGGCAAAATATACCTATTTCTCTGCTCTTATCGCATCGGCAGATAACCGCCCAGCCACCCTGTTTAGGGTGACCCGCTCTCTGCTCTCGCAGGAGGCTCAGGAGGACCCCTTGCAGGGGCGTGCTGAGGATTTTGTACAGTATCTGTCTGATAAAATCGCTCGGATTCGGGACGGGCTGGACACTGATTGGATAGATCCGGGCGAGGGGATGGGGACAAGTCTTGTGGATATTATTTGGGCTGAGTTCGATCCTGTGACTCCTGATGACATGGACAGGTTGTTGGCTAGGCTGAATCCCACCACATGTTTATTGGACCCGTGTCCCTCCTGGTTGGTACTGGCCACACGGGAGGTGACCCAAGGCTGGCTCCTGGGAATTATCAACGCCTCCTTGTTGGAGGGCACCTTTCCCGCTGCCCTGAAAGAGGCGGTAGTGAGGCCCCTCCTCAAGAAGCCTTCCTTGGACCCAGCTGTATTGGCGAACTATCGTCCAGTCTCCAACCTTCGCTTTTTGGTGAAGGTTGTTGAGAGTGTGGTGGCATATCAGCTTCCCCAATACATGGAGGAAACTGTCTTTCTAGACCCGTTCCAGTCCGGCTTCAGACCTGGTTACAGCACCGAGACGGCTTTGGTCGCGTTTGTGGATGACCTCTGGAGGGCTCGGGACAGGGGATGTTCCTCTGTCCTAGTCCTGTTAGATCTCTTAGCGGCTTTTGATACCATCGACCATGGTATCCTGCTGCGGCGGTTGGAGAGATTGGGAGTGGGAGGCACCATTTATCGGTGGTTCTCGTCCTATCTCTCTGACCGTTCGCAGACGGTGTTGGCAGGGGGCAGAGATTGACCTCTAGGTCCTTCACTTGTGGATTGCCTCAGGGGTCGGTTCTCTGGCCTCTCCTGTTCAACATTTATATGAAGCCGCTGGGTAAGGTTATCCGTGGTTTCGGAGTGGATTATCATCTGTACGCTGATGATACTCAGCTGTACATTTCCACCCCAAACCACCCCAACGAAGCTGTCGAGGTGATGGACTGGTGTCTTGAAGCCATGCGGGTCTGGATGGGGAGGAATAGGCTCCAACTCAACCCTACCAAGACAGAGTGGCTGTGGGTTCCGGTGTCCCGGTACAGTCAGTTTACGCCTTCGCTGACTGTGGGGGGTGAAGTTCTGACCCCCAGGGGAAGGGTGCGCAACTTGGGCGTTCTCCTGGACGATCGGCTGTCTTTAGAAGAACATTTGACGGCCGTCACCAGGGGAGCATTTTATCAGGTTCTCCTGATGCGCCAGTTGCGCCCCTTTCTTGACCGGGACTCCTTACGCATGGTCACTCACGCCCTCGTTACCTCTCGCCTAGACTATTGCAATGCTCTCTACATGGGGCTCCCCTTGAAGAGCACCGGGAGGCTCCAGCTAGTCCAGAAAGCGGCTGCGCGGGTAATTGTGGGAGCATCACATTGCTCCTATATAACACCTATCCTGCGCAGCCTGCACTGGATGCCGGTAGCCTTCCGGGTGCAATTCAAGGTGTTAGTGCTCACCTTTAAAGCGCTCCATGGCTTAGGACCGGGCTATTTACGAGACCGCCTTCTGCCACCGATAGCCTCCCAATGACCTGTGCGCTCCCACAGAGCGGGCCTGCTCCAGGTGCCATCAGCCAAACAGTGCCGGCTGGTGACCCCCAGGGGGAGAGCCTTCTCTGTGGCAGCACCAACCCTATGGAATGAGTTACTTCCAGGGTTACGCCAACTTCCCGACCTCCGTACCTTCAAATGGGAACTGAAGACTCTGCTATTCAATCGGGCGGGACTAGCCTAAATATTATTTTAATTTAATATTTTAATTTAACTTAATTTTAATTGAATTTTAAATTGTATTAATCTATTTATAATTTTATATTTTAGGGTTTTATATCGGTCTTTTGACCGTTTTAGTTTTAAATTGGCTGGTTAAATATTTCATTTTAAATGTATTTTAAATTTATTGTGTACCTATGTGTTTTAATAAGGCTGTACACCGCCCTGAGTCCTTCGGGAGAAGGGCGATCTAGAAATCTAATAAATAAATAAATAAATAAATAAATGTAGGGAAGTGATAACGGCACAGCAGTAGTTATTTGAAACAAATGGAGCAATCTAAGAGTTATGTCAAGAATAATGCTAATGTCACCTCTTAGCCTGGATAAGGAAGAAAACTGGTCTTCCCTGGGAGATCCTTTACAGCAAAAGTCACCAACAGGTGTTCTGTGGACCACTGGTAGTCTGCGAGAAAATTTTGGTGGTCCACAAAAAAAATATTTGCATTTTTTATATTGCACTAAATCAGGGGTCTTCAAACTAAGGCCTTTCGGCTAGATATGTGCAATGAACATTTGTGTTTCTGCAGAGAGTCTCCCCCTTCAGGGTCTTTTTGTGTGGGTCAGAGGGGGGCAGAAATTCTTCCTGGTGTGGGGCTTTGGGCGAAGGCTGGAGGGAGGTAATGCTGGTGGCTATGAGCCGGAGGGCTGTGTTCCAGTGGGACTGCATCATGGCCTGGAACTGGCTGACCATCTCAGCCCACTGAGCCTCCAGGCACCAATACTGGTCTTGCACTCCCGCAGGTCTTCCCTCTGCTTGCAAAGCCTATGCTCATAGTCCTCAGTGAGGTGCTTCTACTGAACCTCCTTCTCGGTCAGATCCAATTTGAACTGAGCTGTTTTGCCAACTTATTCTTATGGTGGCTGCTTAGCTCCAAAAACTGCTTCCTGTTGGGGGCCTAAGGAGCCCAGGCGGGGAGGCGAGGAGTGGCTGGCAGGGGAGGGGTGAATAGGGGCCGGGCATGATGAGGCATGATGTGAGTGACATCGAGTTGGCCACACCCACCAAGTCACATGACCACAGCCACACCCAGCCAGCCAGTCATTAGAAGGATCATATTAGTGGTCCACAGGATTTAAAGTTATGAATTTAGTGGTCCCTGAGGTCCGAAAGGCTGGTGACCCCTGCTTTACAGAGCCCTACAAAACAAGTCATTTAAACTGGACCTGGAACCTTTTGATAACCAACCTTCCTTTTATTAAGAGATAATTCTTTCTATTTTTCTTAATATTTCTATTGAGTTGTACATGAAAAAATGAGATAATTGAGCCCTATGTAAATTAAACTCACATTTTCATGCCACATTCAATGAGTGATTTGCATTTCTAGCCTTTCCTTAAGCAAGTTCCAGTTATCAGTCTGTCAATAGGATTCCCAGTTCAGTTTTTTTTTCCTGGAAAACTTTCTGCATTTTTTATGTCTGCATGACAAGTAGAAAATGCTTTCCCCAATCCATGGGCTACAGAAAATCCCTAATGGCATTACTGTGGGTGAGGAGTATATGCTAGGATAATCTGCTGATTTAATTTTGGCTACCATTCCAATTTCATTAAAAGCTGTTTGGACTGCCTTTCATGGATTTAACACAAAATGTTAGCATTCTTGTGCTGACCATATCTAAGGTATGCAGTTTTGTTGTACAGTTTTCTTCTGTGGGTTTATTTAATTTTAACAGGTATTTCTTTTTCTTTTTAATTATGAGTCATATAATCATATTCTGAAAAGTTTTTATTTTGGTATATATATTCATTTACATCCTCTAGTGCATGGAATATTAAAAAATGGTAGTCATTTAAAATTCTAATAAACCAAACTTCTCATATATCTCTAAGAATAGACCTCCCAGTTGGCCATTCTCCATCAGTGAAATCCATGGGACTTTGTTCCAGCTGGGTATATTGGGAGATGGGAGCAGAAGGAAAAATACATTGCTATTTGATTGGAATTTTCTTCCATTCTAAGGTTAGACTCCCTAAGTGAAACCTTAATATGCTAAACTGCAGAAATGAAATTGACTTCAGGTTATCAATGTTCGCTTCACAATTGATTGGCATTGTTCAAAATTTGGCCTGTAGCCACAGCTAATTTGTATTCTGAGATAAGTAAATTTTATAAAAGTTGACTTCCATCACATCTTTTCATGTTGACTGAAGGAAGTTCCATAATACTCAGTAAGTCTTATTCCAATGTAATTGTGCCAAGAATTTCTAATGCCACCTACTAATAATAGCTGATTGTTCTATCTCTAACATAAGCAGCAAGGAACATTCAGTTTAAACAAAATACTGCAGCAAGAGTAGAAACATACATAGACACCCCCACATTTAATGTATTGTTAATATGTACTTATACACATACATATGTATATGTGTGCATATGTGTGTATAAGATATATGTATAAATATATGCACTAAATGTAAAGATTTCAGTGACTAATTTTAGCAGGCTGTAAGTAAGATTGGGAAAAGCTGTTTTTGAAGAACATCATACCAAATTTTATTACAAAATAAATGAATGTACCTCACTTTGCCTCTGCACAAAAATGATTAGCAGAATCAGGATTTGCAAAATTCCAAAATATCTAACAAAATAACTAAGTTTAAGAGACCTTGGAGGTCTTCTTGTCCAACCCTCTGCTCAAGCAGGAAACCCTTTACCATTTCAGACAAAGAGTTGTCCAATAACTTCTTAAAAACCTCCAGTGTTGCCTTCTGGAGGCAAGTCGTTCTAACTGTCAGGAAATTTCTCCTTAGTTCTAGATTGGTTCTCTCCTTGATTAGTTTCCATCCATTGCTTCTTGTCCTGCTTTCAGGTACTTTGGAGAATAGTTTGACTGTCTCTTCTTTATGGCAACTTCTTAGATATTGGAACATTGCTATCATGGCATAGGGCTGGGTTACTTACGGGACTGTCTGCTGCCACCGAATGCCTCTCACCGACCCATGCGCTCTCACAGAGAGGGACTCCTCAGGGTGCCGTTGGCCAGGCAGTGCCGACTGGCGACACCCAGGGGAAGGGCCTTTTCTGTTGGGGGCCCCCACCCTCTGGAACGAGCTTCCCCCAGGACTTCGCCAACTTCCTGACCTTCGAACCTTCCGCCGCGAGCTTAAGACACATCTATTTATCTGCGCAGGACTGGACTAGAATTTTAAATTTTAAATGTTTAAATTTTAAATTTGGTTTTAAATGGGGTTTTATTATTTATAGCTCTATTTTAAATATTCGGCCTATGTAATAAGTTTTTTAATTTAATGTTTTTATCTTGTACATATATATGTTTTTTAAGTGGCTGTAAACCGCCCTGAGTCCCTAGGGAGATAGGGCGGTATAAAAGTACGAATAATAAATAAATAAATAAATAAATAAAATAAATCATGTCACCCCTAGTCCTTCTTTTCATTAAATCTATAGAGGAAAGACATCTGTATGACAAACATCTGAGGAAGCCTTAACTTTAGCCCTATTCAAGCATTGAATAGAATAGAATAGAATTTTTTATTGGCCAAGTGTGATTGGACACACAAGGAATTTGTCTTGGTGCATATGCTGTCAATGTACATAGCAGAAAGGATACATACATCAAGAATCGTAAGGTACAACACTTAATGATAGTTATAGGGTACAAATAAGCAATCAGGAAACAATATCAATATAAATTGTAAGGATACAAGCAACAAAGTTACAGTCATATAGTCATAAGTGGAAGGACATGGGTGATGGGAACAATGAGAAGATTAATAGTGGTGCAGACTAAGTAAATAGTTGGACAGTGTTGAGGGAATTATTTGTTTAGCAGAGTGATGGCATTCGGGGAAAAACTGTTCTTTTGTCTAGTTGTTCTGGTGTACAGTGCTCTATAGCGTCATTTTGAGGTAGGAGTTGCCTTTATTAGTTCAATCCATTTGATGTGAGCTGGAACTTGAGAATGGAAGGCTTTCTTCAAACTTCTTTCCAAGTCAAATCCAGCACTCAGTTGAAGAAACCTCATCTTTCTTACGCCAATTTGCATACAGAGATCTAGTGATTTATTTAAAAATTGAAGATGAATAATAAATTACGTTAGGGTTTTTTTAAAAAAAAAAGTTTCACTTTTTCAGATCCTTCAGCCATAGGATCCTGCGCCTCAGAGACAAATAGCAAAATTGTGTTTTCAGAACCCTTCTTAGTTCAATAGCTCTCCCACACTGTGATTTTATAGGTCCTCTGCATGTTCCTCTGGATGAACTATGCACGTTCCAAATGGCAGCACAATGTCAAGAGAAAATCACAGCTAATCCACCGTCATCTTCTAAAACCTCTGATATAGTCCAGTCAAACAATACAATGTTTCTTTCTGCATAGGAAAATAAAATCAAGTGAGGTCAGACTATGTTTCTAGGCATTTGTTTTCTCATTGGATAGATTGTGTGAATGTCCCTTGCTCCAAACTCTGGTTCACTTGACATGGTTTGCCGGAAAGTCCTGGTATGCATTTTGACTTTCTGGCTATATTCAGAATTTGTAGAGGTAACACATTTCACTGAGCTGGATGGAAATATGCCATGCAAAGTCTATTTCCTTCCTTCCTTCCTTCCTTCCTTCCTTCCTTCCTTCCTTCCTTCCTTCCTTCCTTCCTTCCTTCCTTCCTTCCTCCCTCCCTCCCTCCCTCCCTCCCTCCCTTCCTGTGGACCCCAGAGGATCTTTCATAGGAGGGAGAAAAGCCAGACATTTTGAACCTGAGAACGTGCCCATTGATCATCTGGCATTCTTAGAGCTCTACTATTGATTAGCTTAGCCTGAGCAAGGATAGCTAGCAGCACTTTCAATAAGCTCTCAACTCAAACTCAGTGCACTTAGGAATCCCCAAAACGGTGAGGATGGAGTGTGAGTAAAAGGGTTTGCTTTTAAAGCAGGTTGCATATTGATTTACTGAAAGAACAAATGTGTAAAGAAACACCAGCTCATGTTTCTAAAGGTCACAGGTTTCTGCAATTACTGTTTCTTTTACCCTTTTATTATTTTTTTCCAGTGCCAGCCATACATATGGCAAAAGTGAGGCAGTCACTTTAGTTTATCTGGAGAGCTAGAAATCAAAGTCAAACTATTGGAAGACAAAAAAGTGCATCAGGGAGTCTTCCCAAACTCCAAACTTACGCTCCTAAAGTATAGAAGAAGTTGCTCTTGTTCTCCCCCCCCCACTTTTTTTTTTTAAAAAATACCGATCTTCAACTTTTGTTTATAGAGGGAGTGGTGGAGGGGCTGATTTCTCCCCCCTTCCATTTTTTAATGTGAACTTAATTCTGCATTTTAACAACAATATGTAGACATAATTCAATTATCCTTTTCCACGCACAAACAGCCTGCCCAGTTCAGAAGAATCAAAATAGCTGTCCCAAAATGTGAAAATACAAACAATCGTGAAAATAATATACCAATTTTAGAAAGCTTAACTATCCTCTTTAAAAAAAATACTTCTGATATTGTGCAAAACTATGCAAAAATTCCCATTTTGACAAATGTACACATGCATATATCTGTTACAAAGCTTCTGATGCAGTAATGAGATACAAAGTGCTTCAGTTTCGAAAATGAGAACTTGAAAGAAACTGAAAAAGTCAGATTGGTCCATCTCTTAATTAGTGATACAATTTTTAGCCTGAATGCTTGGTATCTTAAAAGTTGCAAACCAGTGGACACTCCCGACTCAGACGGCTTATCGATATAATACATAGCAGCAGAAAACAGATAGAGATGCGGCAATGAGGCAGTAAGCAGGAAATATATCCCAAAGGACGTTATGGGTGTTACGGAAACCTGGTTGGGCACCGAAGGGTGGGTTCCCCTAGTGGAGATGTGCCCACCAGGTTTCCGAGAATTCCATCAGCCGAGGACCCAGGGTAGGGGAGGCGGGGTGGCGGTTATTATTAAGGAGAGTCTTGAGCCGAGGGAGACCACTGTGCCTCAGATATCTGGGTGTGAATCTCTCTTCGTGAAATGGCGTCGTAGGACTCAGGTGGGCTTGTTGATCACGTACCTGGCTCCTTGCTGCATGACAACAGCCCTGCCCGAGCTGTTGGAGCTGCTGATGGGGTTGGCAGTTGAAACCCCTAGACTGTTGGTCATGGGGGATTTCAATCTGCCATCAACTGGCGCGGCGTCTTCGGCGGCTCGGGAGTTCATGGCCTCCATGACGGCCATGGACCTGACGCAATTAGTTGACCGCCCTACCCACGTCGGGGGTGGCACCCTAGATTTGATTTTTATCTCTGGCCAGTGGTTGAATGATCTGATTTTAAGTGATTTAGTGGTCGAACCTTTGTCATGGTCAGATCATTTTCTCCTTCGTCTAGACTTTCTGACCGCTACCCACCACCGCAGGGAGATGGAACCAATGCATTGGTTCCGTCCCAGGTGCCTGATGGACCCAGAGAGGTTCCTGACGGAGCTTGGGCCGTTTCCCGAGAATCTGGCCCACAGCACGACTGAAGAACTTGTCGCGGCCTGGGAACAGGCCGCGGCTCGAGCTTTGGACCGTGTCATGCCTTTGCGGCCTCTGACCCGGCGCCGATCTCAACCAGCTCCTTGGTTCTCCGAGGAGCTGAGGGAGATGAAATGCCAGAGAAGACGCCTAGAGAGTGTCTGGAGATCCAGCCGCTCCGAAGCTGACCGGACACTAGTTAGGTCCTATAGTAGGACCTACCTAGTGGCATTGAGGGATGCGAAGCATTCTTACGTTTCCTCCCTCATTGCGTCGGCAGATAACCGCCCTGCCGCCCTGTTTCGGGTGACCCACTCTCTCCTTCAACAGGAGGGGCGGGGGGACCCATTATCAGGGCATGCCGAGGAGTTTAACAGTTATCTATACGATAAAATCGTTCAGTTTCGGGACGGATTGGATCAAAATTGGGTAGATCCGGGCAAGAGTTCTGAGGCCCGTCTTGTTGAGGTTGTTTGGGATAGTTTTGATCCTGTGACTTCCAAGGACATGGACAGGTTGCTGGGAAGGTTGAATGCCACCACATGTTTACTGGACCCGTGCCCCTCCTGGCTGGTGCTGGCCACGCAGGAGGTGACAGGAGGCTGGCTCCAGGGGATTACAAATGCTTCTTTGCGGGAGGGGGTCTTGAAAGAGGCGGTGGTGAGACCTCTCCTCAAGAAGCCTTCCCTGGACCCAGCTGTTTTAGGTAATTATCGGTGGTTCTCCTCCTACCTCTCTGATGGTGTTGACGGGGGGGCAGAGATAGACTCCGAAGTGCCTCCTGTGTGGGGTGCCGCAGGGGTCGATTCTCTCATCCCTCCTGTTCAACATCTATATGAAGCCGCTGGGTGAGATCATCAGTGGTTTTGGGGTGAGATACCAGCTGTACGCTGATGACACTCAGCTGTACTTTTCCACCCCAGTCCACCCCAATGAAGCTATCGAAGTACTGTCCCGGTGTCTGGAAGCCGTACGGGTCTGGGGAGGAACAGGCTCAAGTTTAATCCCTCCAAGACGGAGTGGCTGTGGATGCCGGCACCCCGGTACAGTCAGCTGCAGTTGCGGCTGTCTGTCGGGGGTGAGTCATTGGCCCCGATGGAGAAGGTGTGCAACTTGGGCGTGCTCCTGGATGGGCGGTTGTCTTTTGAAGATCATTTGACGACTGTCTCCAGGAGAGCTTTTTATCAGGTTCACCTGATTCGCCAGTTGCGCCCCTTCCTGGACCGGGATGCCCTATGCACGGTCACTCATGCTCTCGTTACTTCTCGCCTGGACTATTGCAATGCTCTCTACATGGGGCTCCCCTTGAAGAGCACTCGGAGACTCCAGTTAGTCCAGGATGCAGCTGCGCGGGTTATTGAGGGAGCAGCACGGAGCTCCCACGTAACACCTATCCTGCGCAGACTGCACTGGCTACCTGTGGTCTTCCGGGTGCACTTCAAGGTATTGGTGACGACCTTTAAAGTGCTCCATGGCTTAGGACCGGAATATTTACGGGACCGTCTTCTGCCGGCTTCAATCTCCCAACGACCAGTGCGTTCTCACAGAGAGGGACTCCTTAGGGTGCCGTCAGCCAAACAATGTCGGCTGGCAGCCCCCAGGGGGAGGGCCTTCTCTGTGGGGGCTCCTACCCTGTGGAACGAGCTTCCCCCTGGACTCCGACAACTGCCCGACCTTAGGACCTTTCGCCGCGAACTTAAAACCTATTTGTTTCGTCTTGCTGGACTGGCTTAATTTTTAAACTTTTAAATTGATTTATTGGGGTTTTTAAATTTTAGTGATCTTATAGGGTGTAATTGTATTTTAGCTTGGCCAATTGAATAAGTTTTTTATGGTAGTTTTTAATATTGTATGGGTTTGTTTTTTGTATTTTAACTGGCTGTTCACCGCCCTGAGTCTCTCGGGAGAAGGGCGGTCTATAAATTAAATAATAATAATAATAATAATAATAATAATAATAATAATAATAATAATAATTATTATTATTATTATTATTATTATTATTATTATTATTATTATTATTATTATTATTAAGGATATAAGGTTTTAAAGAAAGAACAGGAACTCAGCTCTAGTGCTAAAGTGGAAAGGAGGTGAGAGTGATAGACTTTGCAATGTGATAGAGAGGAAGGAAGTAGGTCTGGGAAATTTACACCAAGCAGGCTGATAAAATAACAAATTATGCAGAATGGAGAGTGAAAGGAATCACTGCATCAAAAACTGAAGAAAGCCCTCTGAGTCATCTATTCCACCTGGAATTCAATATGGGAAACCCAAAATTAAAGCATCCCCAACAGTTCAGCTTCTTCATGAAATGGAGACTCACATTCTGTATAACTGATTCAGGGGTGGGTTCTACTTATCTTTACTACCGGTTCGCAATGGGAGCGCATATGCGCGCTTGCTTTGCTCACATGCACACTTCTGCGCATGCGCAGATCCTCCATTATGATGTCTGGGCGGGTGGGCGGAGCCGCCCGCCACTTTTACTACCAATTCGCAAGAACTGGACAGAACCGGGACCAACCCACCACTGAACTGATTCCATTATTAAATGCTTTTACACTCTGGCATTTTCTCTTAAAATTCAGTAGAAATCTCCTTCCTGGTAAATCTAGCTTTTTAGATTTAGTCCTGTCCTTCAGGGAGCAGAGAACAATCTTCGGTGTGACAGCGCTTTAAGTATTTGAAGCATGCCATCATTCTCCCATTCTATAGAAACTTCCAAAAGAGGCGGAGGGAACACAATTAAACCTAACAGTAATCAGCAAGGGAAGAAGAAGAATATAAAAGGTATAAAAATAGCAATTCCAACAAAAGCACAATGTGTTTTGAAGTGGAACGATTACTTAAAAACTATAGCTTTATTAATGCGGCTGAGGATTCCCTTCACCTTTTCATGTGGCAGCATTGCACTGATGAACGCTGTTCAATTTGTGATTAATGGCATCTCTGAGATCCTTTCACACCTCTAATCATGCTGAGCCCTCTTAAGTCTGCTTTTCTCCATTATCTAAATGCAGACCTTGGCATTTGAAAGCTGAACTTCATGTGCTCTAAATATCTATTTTGTACAATTCATTTTGAACTATATTTCTTTAGTTTAGATCAGTGTTTCCTAAAGTTTGACCTGGAGATCCTGAAAGTTCCTTAAGATCCTCTCAGGAGTCCAGTTAATTAAAATTATTTGCCAAATATTGAAGGTGTTTGCAAAAAATTTAGAACAATGTCCTTTCCTCATATTGTTATTATTTATTTGTTAGTGTTTTTTCATGAAAATTGTCAAGGTTCCAAGTAATGAACCCAACCAATTCAGCAACTCTGAGATTTTTAGCTTTCTCAAAGAACTCCTTTATTAAGTACATCATTTAGGCATGGTTGGAAAACAAACCAGCTCTGGCTATTTCCTGCACTTTTGGTATAATTAAAGATTAGACACCTCCCTCCCTTCTTGTCACAGGTCACATTGTCCAATTAAGTATTCTGGCATCTCCTTAGTGACCTCTTCCAGTCTCTGGCCAGCACCTGTTGGGATGACCTTGGTTCCCACGAGATAGTAAATTGTTGATGTCTGGCCTGACATTCCAAAGCTGCCTCCCCCCACCCAGCAGAGAAAATGGCTGTGAAAGGCCCAATTCATTGATATTTTATTTATGTTAATATTATGTTATTTATGTTAATTTTTGTTATTTATGTTATTTATGTTAATATTTAATGGGTTTAATATTGCTATTTTATGTGGTTTAATAAACAAATTGTCAGGCCTGGAAACCATACTAGGCCTTAGGTTTCCAGACGCTTCCCCTGAGGGGAAGAAGGGGGGTTGAGGGGTATGGTAGCATTCTTCAAGCGGTCAAGGTCGGATTGTGTTCACATCTGCAGAAGGAGTGGCAAGAAGAGGCTTCGAATAAAGTGGAAGAACGTTGGATCATGTGACCAACAAAGGGGTTAGGGGGGTGGGATTCATGGGGTTTGTATAACTGGGAAAAGAATCTGGAAGTTTCAGTTTTGGAATTTCACTCATCGTGTGCCAGTTTCTTTATGCTAGTAAAGAACTCTGAAAGACAATGGCTTCTGAGGTTTTTTTATGCAGAGGAGGTTTTTCTGGAACCTTGGCACAAATATTCTAAAATGTTTTAATTTTTAATGTGATCAATATCGATCAGTAACTATAACCCATATGCCAAAAAAGTTATCTTGGGGTCCTCCATAAGTTTTAAAAGTGGGGAGAGGTCCCAAGGAAAAAAAATGTTTAGAGAATATTGCTCTAGACTAGTGGTAGTCAACCTGGTCCCTACCGCCCACTAGTGGGCGTTCCACCTTTCGTGGTGGGCGGTAGGGGTTTTATCCGATACTGAAGCACTTTCCTTTTTTTAAAATTTAATTGACTTTAAAAAAAAATTTCATAGCATTATTTAAAAACATTTTCATTAGGTTTTCATAAAATTCCCTGTGACAATTTAAATTTCTGAAAATATACTATTTGTATCACCTGTGCATAAGTTTAGTTCGCGTTACGTAAATGAAACTAAATGGCGCTATAGTGCGACCGCAAACAAAAGAGCCTCGTCTCAGAATAGCTCGTGCATCTCCCCCCACACCACCCAGCTGTAATAGACAAGCAGAGCTGGTAGCCGGTGCCCCCCCCAAACCCAATCCACGATGCACGAAAGGCATGCACAGACAACGATACATAGCGCATTACTGTGAAACCGGTGGGTGGTTATTTTTTTTTACTACTAACAGAGATACAAAAGTGGGCGGTAGGTATAAAAACGTTGACTACCCCTGCTCTAGACTGTGGAAACAATAGCTGATGTCTGTGTGTGTGTATAAATGGAGAGATTTAAAAGTACCAAACCTTAACATGTTAATACTGGTGGTTTGTGATTTTTTTTTCTTTCCTATTTTCTCCCTTCGCCCCTACAGTCTCCCTTTTTACCCCCTGGGATTTTCCTATTGTGATCAGATTATACTTTTCTTCCCCTCTCTTTCACCTATTTTTCTGTCTGCTGATGTATTTAGTCAGCTTTTCCATTTCTGCGTTTCTCAAACCTAGCAGAATTTTTAAAGGAGACTGACTGCATTACAAGAACAGCAATACTAAGGAGATTCTTCATATCTTGAATTGGCCAGCAGGGTGTGTGACAAGAGTGACATCCTTGGGAGGAGTTCTTTGTCTTTTTCTCATATTCGTTCTTGGCCGATCATCTTGAAGCTCTGATGTCAGGACTATACAATGCCTTACTGGGACCAATTGCCAAATGAGAAGAGAGAGAATGGGATGCATCAACCAAATGTGACAAATGTGCCCATCAATATTTTCTGAGCAATTCAGTCACATAATGCATTGGGAGGTTAAAAGACAGAAGGTCTAAGCAGAACTGTCACTGAATGGAGCGGGGGGGGGGATACCCCTTTTCTGTCGGAAGAAAGTCTGCTTTCCAGGACAGATACTCTATTTCTCTCATTTGTAAATGCAGACACAGAGAGACATAGAGAGTATGGGGTGAGTATCCTTAAAAACCCACATACTGCTGGAAAATTACCATGGGTAATTTCCAGTTTAATTTGCACCCATCACATCCCGGGTCAATCCTTGGATCACAGCAAACAGACAAATACCGCTCAATACTGCTAGGAAAAAAAACCCAGCTTGTTGCTGGTTTATTTATTAAACACCTGCAGACATAAAACAGCTAATTGACAAACAGGATAAAAGGCAGGCAAAAACATGAGGAGAACACAAACAACAGGCATTGTCTATATATATCTACAGCTATATATCAAAGAGGATTGTAATTGGGGGAGAGAGGGAGAGAGAGGGAGAGAGAAGGAGGGGGGAGGGAGGAAGGAAGGAGGGAGGGAGAGAGAGAGAGAGAGAGAAAGAATGAGAATAATATTGGTTACACCAGCCTTGACACTTCTGTGTACATAACAATAGTAGAAGAAAATGGAAAATAGGACATCAGGTGATCCCTCCTCTATTCTGTACCAGGAAGGAAATAATCTAGTAGATTAAAAAGATTCATAAATGCATATATCCAGTACATGAATATGTGTTTCTCTTTCTCTATGTGTATTTGTTAAAGCTTTGAATAAAGCAGGAGCTCTTATGAGAGGATCAATGGATGCTAACAAACATTCATCATCTTTGAAGCAAAAAGGAGTTAAAGAACAGCCTCATTTCTATTTAAACTGCAAAGAGGGAAGGAGGGGGGAAAAGTATAAAGGCGAACGTTTTCTTTGCTCTTAAATACAGAAGCTAATTTCACCAGTGGCAATCTATGTTAAAATCCCTATGATAGCAGATGCTTTTCAGGTTCAGACATCAACAGTAAAGCAATAAGCAGGCAGAAAATATGCTGCAGATTAGCACTTGGGAGAACAGCCAGGAAAGTCTTGGAAAATATATTCAGATGCTGCAATCTTATATCTTCAAGGATCAGAAATGTGCAAGCCATAATATCCCCATACATCAGAGGTGGGTTTCACATAATTTTACCACCAGTTCATCGAGCATTGAAAATGTGAGCATGTGTGGCTTGCATGCATGTGCACGGCTTAGAAATTGCGGCTAAATAGGATGGCATAGCACCGGGGCAGGTGGGTGGGCCCACCTGCAGGTTGCTGCTACTGGTTCACTCAAACCGGCTGAATGCTACCACTGCCATATGTCTATGGAAGTAAAAGTTGGACTTTGAAAAAAACAGAGGATTATTGATGCATTTGAGTATTGGTGTTGGAGAGGACTCGTGAGAATACCATACATAGCAAACAAACCAATGTATCATTGAACAAATCAATCCAGAGTTCTCACTGAAGGCATACATGACCACACTAAAATTATCTTTGTTTTGGACACATTATGTGAAGACCAAGTTTTCTGGATTCACTATGTGTTGAAGCCAACCTATGTTAGGTCTTTGTGAGAAAAATGGAGTGATGCACAAAATCATGTGCCTTTAAGCAATGGTAAAAGGATAATTCAGATTTATATTTTTTAAAAATTGTTAAATATAAAATTCTTCAAAAGGGGAGAATTGGATTGCCTGATTTTAAAATGTATTTTGAAGCCTGCTGTTTGATTTGGATGAAAAAGTGGCTGCTGTTAAAAGATAAAAGAACATTAAAATTAGAAGAGCATAACCTGAGGTTTGGATGGCATGGGATTTAACTAATAAGGTTAAGCTTAACATCGTTATTGAGCAAAATATATTAAAGACCATTATACAACCAAGTCTTACTTGGACTTATGGAAAACCAATTAGAAAAGGCCTATGGAAGATTGGTTTTATATATGATAACTGCCTCAAAACTATTATATGGAAAATGCTGAAATGCCCATTATGGAAGATGATTAAATTTGTAAAAATGGCAAAATTGACCTTTTTGATCAGGAAAAAGAGAACAAGTATTTTTATATTTATATATTTAAATATATTTAAAATATATTTAACTGGATATTTTGCTTAAAAGGGGAGGAGGGGAATGAATTGACAATTTATGGATTTACTTATTAACAAGGTTGAATATGGGAAGAAGTGAATTATGATGTAACTTCAGTGAAGAAGGAGAGAGAATAATTTGTCTATCACTGCTGTAAAGAAAATCAGAAGTTACTTTTTTATTTTTTTTATTTTTTTGTTTACATTTACATATTATCTTTCATTTACTTTTTTTGCTTTATATTATTTATCTTGTTTATCTTTTAACCCTGTGAAAATTTCTAATACAAATTATTAAAAATGTCATACATGTGTGGGAAAGAATTCTTATTGTATACTTTTTGATTCAGAAAAAGTGTATGATAAAGGGAATAATTTGAGTGATGGAATCCTTTGTGCAAATGTGGACTGGAATTTTGGTTGCTCAATGTAGGAAGAGTGTCATATGATAGAAGTAGCACACATGAGAATAGAATGCTTAGCAAATGGTTTAACATTGGGCAGTGAGTAACAGATGTATGATTTTCTCTCATTGTTTAATGTAATTATGAATACACATGGAATATTTGTGTTGACATTAGAAGTGTTTGAGAAAAACAAGATTATGATATAGATATTTAATATCAGTAAGGGTTGTTAGGATTATCTCTTGTTAAGACAAAGGCATGTTACAATTCAAAGTCCTATTTCTTAATAACTTAGACTTAGAATAACTTTATTGTCACTTTGAATGTACACTAATTGGCATACATTAGAATGAAATTTTGTTGCATACGACTCTCAAAGGGTCACCTCCTCCAATACACACTTCATACACATGATAGATAGATAGATAGATAGATAGACAGACAGACAGACAGACAGACAGACAGACAAACAAATAATTATGCATATACCCTCATATATTATATGACACAGAGAAACAACACAGGGTAGTTTGGATGTATACATGTATATGGTGAGAAAATGAAATTCCTGCTAGAAATACTTGAAAACTTCCTCCCAGAGGAGGAGCTCTAAGCACATAGCGCTTATAAGCAGTATCCTGAATAGTGAGCTTCCTATAATCTTCTCAGCTGTCCTTGCCACTCTCTGAATGGACTTTTGCTCTGAGGTACTGCAACCACCAAACCAAACAGTGATGCAGTTTGTTAAAATGCTCTCAATTGTGCCTCTTTAAAAAGTGGCCAGGATAGAAGGAGAAAGATGTGTTCTCCTCATTCAATACAGGAAATGCAGATGCTGGTTTGCACGCTTCACTAAGGATGACATGTGGAGAAACCAGTTCAGATTGTTTGCTATCAGCACCCCCAGTTACTTAATACTGTAGACCATCTATACAGCTGCATCTTTGATATTCAGTGGAGTATGACTATGCCGGCTCTTTCTAAAATCTACAATGATCCCCTTTGTTTTATTAACACTTAGAACAGGTTACTTTTATTGCACCACCAGTCCACTAGAGCCTTCACCTCTTCCCTATAAACATCTTCAGATAAGACCCAGCACTGCAGTGTCATCTGCATACGTCACAATATGATTTGTAGCAGATTTGGCACAGCAGTCGTGGGTCATCAAGGTGAATGGTAGCAGACTCAAGACACAGCCCTGTGGGGAACCCTTACTCAAGGAGATGTAGTTGGAAACTTTTCTTCCAGCTCACACAAACTGGGACTTATCAATAAGGAAATCCAGTAATAGTATTGGTACATACTGTATGTTAGAAGAATTAGAGTAGTCATTTTGACCTTTAGAATCACATTTGCTTGTGGAGATCCTAGAATGGCAATAAACTACACAAATAAAGGGGAGGGGGACTAGAATCTTCAGAAAAAGTCATTAACTTTTGTCTAGATTTGCTGAGCTTGTGAAAATGCTTTAGTGTTTTGTCTTAGTTCTTTTCTCAGTTTTTGAGCTAAGTAAATTTTAAAATGAAGTGCAAATTATACAAACATGATCATTGGGTGAAAAATCTATGCATGCATAAATCAATAACTATGATTAACTTAAAGCTGACCCCTTCCTGTACAGCTACAGAAATCCAATTTTTGTATTTTTACAGTTAAATGTATCATTTTTCAGTGCAAGAGACATTTTTAATAGAAAACAATGTTCAGTTATTTAAAACAAAGAGGATCAGGGGATATAGAAGCTGAATCTAGAACGTAATCTGGGTTTGGAAATTGATATAACATAACATAACATCAGAGTTGGAAGGGACCTTGGAGGCCTTCTAGTCCAACCCCCTGCCCAGGCAGGAAACCCTACACCATCTCAGTCAGATGGTTATCCAACATTTTCTTAAAAATTTCCAGTGTTGGAGCATTCACAACTTCTGAAGGCAAGTCGTTCCACTTATTAATTGTTCTAACTGTCAGGAAATTTCTCCTTAGTTCTAAGTTGCTTCTTTCCTTGATCAGTTTCCACCCATTGCTTCTTGTTCTACCCTCAGGTGCTCTGGAGAACAGCCCAACTCCCACTTCTCTGTGGCAGCCCCTGAGATATTGGAACACTGCTATCATGTCTCCCCTGGTCCTTCTTTTTGTTAAACTAGACATACCCAGTTCCTGCAACCGTTCTTCATATGTTTTATCCTCCAGTCCCCTAATCATCTTTGTTGCTCTTCTCTGCACTCTTTCTAGAGTCTCAACATCTTTTTTACATCGTGGCGACCAAAACTGGATGCAATATTCCAAGTGTGGCCTTACCAAGGCATTATAAAGTGGTACTAGCACTTCACGTGATCTTGATTCTATCCCTCTGTTTATGCAGCCCAGAACTGTGTTGGCTTTTTTAACAGCTGCTGCACACTGCTGGCTCATATCTAGATGGTTATCCACTAGGACTCCAAGATCCCTCTCACAGGTACTACTATTGAGCAAGGTACCACATATACGGTACTGGTGCATTTTGTTTTTTTGGCCTAAATGTAGAACCTTACTTTTTTCACTTTTCATATAATTTCATATAATTTATAATGACTGGTACTATGACCCACAAAAGCACCTCCTATAGCAAAGCCATTGAGAACAGAGGTACATAAAGCAGGATTGTTTACTTGAATTCCTCCACAGATCTTGACCATTCAAATAGTTCATCATTGCAGAACAGTCTTTAGGCTAGTTTTTATCTGGCTCAATAGCTGTTGACACAAGAAACTATTCAAATATACCATCATCCTCCTACACACCAAGGTGGCACACCTCATGAGGGATTAAACGTGCAGTGCATTGCTGCTTTTTCTTGAATAGCTGAATTAGTACAACGGCTGCTGCTATTTTACAGAGGTTAGAGGCTGAGACAGAAATGTCTTTGCTCCAGATATCAGGGGGGGAAAATCCCATACATTACAAAGGTTTATGCATCACTTCACCATATAGGCACCGAAATTCAAATATATTTAATACATTTGCTGTTCCAGCTCTGTAATATTCAAATCCTAATTGGTGGGTTTTGAGGCTGCTCGATTCCAAAAAGACTCTGTGCTGCTTATAAACTTTAAAATTGAAACATAGCATGGCATAAAACAGAAAACATATAAAACATAATGTATGTATCTCAGGGGGAATGCTGTTTTACAAGGCAGGCTCCTTCCTCAATCTACAAGATGACCATATTTAACTGAAGGGGACACAGAACACACCCACTCTGCCCAATAGCAATAGCACTTAGACTTATATACTACTTTACAACAGTCACCAAGAGGTTTACAATGTCAGTATATTGCCCCATATATAATCTGGGCCCTCATTTTACCAACCTTGAAAGGATGGAGGCTGAATCAACCTTGAGCCTGTCAAAATCAAGCTCCCGGCAGTTGGCAGAGTTAGTCTGCAGTACTGCATTCTAACCACTGGGCTTCTCATATTAGGCAGAAACTTTTAGAGATGGATGCTGCCTCAAATAATCAGGCCCTATGCCCTACAGGTCTTTATAGGAAATGACGAAAATCTTTAATTGTACCAAAAACTGACTAATAATCAAGGAAATTTGGAAAGCAAAGATAATACCTGCTTATGGTATCCCCAGATGACCGTCACCATCTTCTTCCTCTTGCTGCAGTTTTAACCTAGTCATTAAATGGGTGTCATTAAACCTAGTCATTAAATGGCCTCTGGGTGGCTCAGACTGCTAAGACAGTCTGTTATTAACAGCAGCTGCTTGCAATTACTGCAGGTTCTAGTCCCACCAGGCCCAAGGTTGACTCAGCCTTCCATCCTTTATAAGGTAGGTAAAATGAGGACCCAGATTGTTGGGGGCAATAAGTTGACTTTGTATATAATATACAAATGGATGAAGACTATTGCTTGATATAGTGTAGGCCGCCCTGAGTCTTTGGAGAAGGGCGGGATATAAATGCAAATTAAAAAAAAATGAGGGCCACCTGTACTGATAATACCAGACATTGATCTCAGCAGCTTCACATTCTGTTAAAGAGGAGGGGTGACAATGTCCAGCTATTTAGAACATTACAAATGGGTGCTATAGGCACAATCTCCACTCTCCTATTAACATTAACAGGAACCTATTGCTGAAGAAGGAGACAAACCTCCACAACACAGTGCCCCCCCCTCCCAAATTCCCAATTCCTGCAGCTGATCCACTGGGATATCATGGTCAATGGTATCAGAAGATCAAAGAGCATGAAGATAGGCTTTCCCTATCCTGGCTTTCTCAGAGATTATTTCCAAGCATAACCAGTACAGTCTCAATACTATACCTTTGCCTGAAACTCAACTGGAATAGTTCCAGAAAATTTATTTCTTCCAAGTCCTCATGTAACTACTGTTTGATTATCCTCTCAATAAAGGGAAGATTGGAGACTACATGATACAGCAAAGGCTCCTGGAGAAGGTGATGCATCATTGCATTTTTCAAGGCCAGAGGGATCACCCTATTCCTGAAAGATCATCTCTCATGTCACCTTGAGAAGCTGTGGTGACTGGTTCTAATATACCAGAGGCCAAACCCCCAATTCAGAGGTTCTTGTCCAGTCTCAAGAGTTACAAATTCAGTCCTCATAACATCACAAGACTGCCCTCAAGCATCTTATTTGGCATTTCTCCCCAGGTAGAGTCTGACTCTAAGATGATCTGAGCAATTTTATCTGTCAGACAGCATGAATACTTACTAGGGTGTGTCCTTTGGATGTTTCTGGAACCCTCCTTCCCACAGCAAAGAGTAGCTCATCCTCAACATGGCAGTCAGGCAGTTATAGACAGATGCTGTAAGATTGGCGAAATAATGATGCTTTGCTGCCCTTATTGTTACAATGTATTGTTACAAAGTACAATATTAAAAGGTCCAGTATGGCTTTTACTCGTGTTGGGTCTAGTTTGCACTTTATCTTCCTCCAATGAAATTCCAATAATCTCTTCCCAGAGCTCTTCAAAGAACCAAGGCAAAAAGAACTTAGGAAGGATAGCTGCACAGATAGAGGTGCATAGGACCGATCTAGTGTGAGGTTTTAGTTGCTTTCCTATTCTAGGGTTCAACCAAGGCCTTGGCTGAGATCCTCAGGTAAAGCCCCATTTCCGTAGTATAGCGCATAAGTACTTAGGATGGGCTGCTCAAATAGATTTCTCCATAGGAATGAGTGGCACTGTTGAGCTACAAGGCAACTAGAAAATGATCTGTCTGTTGCAACACCATGATAGTAAGTGAGTTAGGGGAAAAAATGCACTCCCTATGGCAATTAAGCAAAGGGTGGGACAAGACATCTACCAGCTTACTGATTTTAAAGAATTAGATAATGTGTAAAGCAATGAATTGACCAAAAATGCATGTAATTTCTGACCATGATTGATGGCAGCAACTATGCAACCTGGATTAATTTAAAAAAAGTTAAGCTGAAGCAGACCCAGCTAGTCCTTAAATGGGAGATTATTAGGAAACTGTAGGTCAATTAAACTGCATAATTGGAACAAGCATATGACAAAACACTTCT
Source organism: Ahaetulla prasina (assembly GCF_028640845.1). Lineage (NCBI taxonomy): Eukaryota > Metazoa > Chordata > Lepidosauria > Squamata > Colubridae > Ahaetulla > Ahaetulla prasina. The sequence continues at coordinate 87,580,768 of NC_080540.1, forward strand.
GTATTATAATAAAATGAAATCTACATGGATGTATCCATAAAGTCATCAAGAATCAAACTTTACTTGACGGAGCCTTTACTTTTTACAGTAAAAATCCACTCTGAATCCAAGAATTGTCTTTGATTGACTTTTAACATTGGTTCCTCTGAATGCCTGGGAAAGGTGCAAGAACAGTATTGGTAATTAAATGAATAAATTAATTTAATTGAGTCAATTAATTAATTCCCACCCACCTGGGAAGTAAACAGATTGCAAAGCGTTATGAAGGTGTTAGACTGCAGTGCCTTATATATTTACATGGGGAATAAGTAAATAGGTCTTGCTTCTGAATAAACACACGGATAACACTTAAATGATAGCCAAGGGTACAGATTTGATTTAGGTATTTAATAGAATCATCGAAGTATAGGAGTTAGAAGAGGTCATTTAGGCCATCAGGTGCAGTCCCTGCTCAGTGCAGGTATCCAATCAAAGCATTTTGAACAGAGGCCTTGCTAGTTTCTGCTTCGCTTAAGCATATTCCAGGAAAAGAACGGAACTACCTCACTTGATAATTAAGTTAATTATTGGAAGAGACTTTTTACCCTTTAACATGAAATTGGAATGTCATTTCCTATAACCTGCATCCATTCTGCAGTGAAGAAATACTATGTTTATCCTTTTCTGAATGACATATTTGAAAAGTGCCATCATATTTCTATTAGTCTTCTTTTCTTAGGGCTAAACATTTCTAATTCCTTCAATCTTTCTTTATAGGACTTAGTTTCGAGACTAAAAGTATACTTCTTCCTTTTTTTAAAAGCTGCATCACATGGTTGGCTCATATTTGGTTTGCAATCAACTACTATTTCAAGATCTTTTTCACAAATACAGTACTAAACTAGAGATCTATATATAATTCTAAATTTAATTTCTATTTCTTGTTGAAGAACTTTGCAGTTTGTTATGTTTTATTTTCAAGTTTTACCTAATCAATTTAGACTCTATCTTCTAGGGTATTAACTATTTGTTAAGTTAATACTCTAAAGGATAGGATATTAATACTATCTGTTAGGTTAATACCCAGTGATGGGATTCAAGTAATTTAACAACCGGTTCTCTGCCCTAATGATTTATTCCAACAACCAGTTTTCCAAACTGCTCAGAAAGTTAACAACCGGTTCTCCCGAAGTGGTGCGAACTGGTTGAATCCCACCACTCTTAATACCCTAGAACAGGGGTGTCAAGCTCGCAGCCTGCGTCACGCACTGGCCACGCCCATCCCCATTTTAAGTGAAGGGGGGAAAAGTCGTGATATGTCACGAGACGACGTGACAGCACGAGTTTGACACCCCTGTCCTAGAAGATAGGGTATTAACTATCAATTAAATGCTTCCTGCTTTCTTCATCTAATTTAGTAATTTAAATGATGTTATTCCAGATGGTTGAGGAACCATTAGAAAGTATCTATTGGTAAGTTTTGAAGCCATCTAATTATTCATCTACTTATCATACTGCCTACCCAACACCTAACTAGTTTGTTAATGTAATGGGTTACTTTTAAAAAGTTTTCCCTGACATAAAGATATACTGTGTATTATGTGGTCTGATTAACCAATCCTCCCCCCCCCCCGCCCCACAGTGAGATATGTTAATCTGAAAAAACTTGTTCTTAACAAATTTGTGCTGTCTTCTAGAAATTGTTATAATATAATTAATATAATTAGTATAGTGTATATAGTATGGTATGGTATGGTATGGTATGGTATGGTATGGTATGGTATGGTATGGTATGGTATGGTATGGTATACAGAACAATACAATACTTCATAATATTCATTATGTACTTCCAGAATTTATTAGTGGATTTATTTGAAAAATCAATAGCAAAAATAAAAATAAAATTAATTTCCATATTGACCACTTTCATATACAATAGAAACACCAGTATGGAAAAGTTGTAAAGAGATTCTTGTAGTGGGTGGGACAGGGATATGGCATGAACAAGGCCATTTCAGCTATATGGATAAAATCATGGGCAAAGACTGGACATCTTTACTTTACTTTACTTTTTTTAAACTGTGTTGAACCCATTTTTTACATTTCTGGCATATTTCCCACTTTCAAATACTAGGAGATCATATTGGTTGTCTTTGCCAATTCCAGTTGGAAAGACAACTGTGATCACTATAAAAACATTTCCAGGGCTTCATGTTGGAGCTGGAATAAGTGCTGGGTAATGGGGAACGATAAGGGGCCTCTGGTGGCTCAGACTGCTAAGACAGTCTGTTATTAACACAGCTGCTTGCAATTACTGCAGATTCAAGTCCCACCAGGCCCAAGGTTGACTCAGCCTTCCATCCTTTATAAAGTAGGTAAAATGAGGACCCAGATTGTTGGGGGCAATAAGTTGACTTTGTATATAATATACAAATGGATGAGACTATTGCTAACATAGTGTAAGCTGCCCTGAGTCTTCGGAGAAGGGCGGGATATAAATGCAAATAAAAAAAAAAAAGAAATCTAGTACCATTCAGTTGTTTACTACAGTATTTCAGTTGGGTGTCCAACTTTATGGCTTACTCGGGCGTCACTGAATGAAGTGTCTCGGGCCACATATAAGATATACAATATCATTAAGGTATAGAAATCACATAATAATATTAAAAGATTCATATCTTGTGGGCTGCATTACTAGCTGTCCAGGACCACACATGGCCCATGGGCCACAGGTTAGACACACCTGTCTTACACTGATGGCTATGATAGATGGAGCTTTATGGGAGGTGTCATTCAAAATATTTAGAAGGCTTCAAATTGCATATTGCTGGACAAGGAACTTATTCTTTAAATTGAGAACATAAACATGAAACTCTCAGAGATACAAAAAAGCTTCTATGGTACACTTCCAAAACACAAATAATAAGCAAAAGTTTAATTTAAAATCAGACCAATATTGGGGGGTGGGAGGGGAATCCCAGTAATGACATCACATTTTTAAAATTCCTCCATGAGAACTCTGTCTTAATCTGATTCCAGAAGGCCATCACTGTCAGGACAAGTCTAAGTTCCATATCATATTCTACAATATGGAAGCCATAATACAGAGGAGAGGAGGTTTATGGGTTTCTAGGTTGTGGATTTTTAATTTTATAACCTACCCAGAGTGGGTTGTGAAAATAAACATAATGGAGAAAACACTTTTTCTTATGGAGATCTTGGTGATCTTCGGGTTGGGTTGTTTGCTTGCAGACATTTTATTACCTAACTAGGTAACATCTAGTATACGGGTCTCCAACCTTGGTCCCTTTAAGACTTGTGGACTTCAACTCCCAGAGTTCCTCAGCCAGCTTTGCTTTGCTGGCTGAGGGACTCTGGGAGTTGAAGTCCACAAGTCTTAAAGGGACCAAGGTTGGAGACCCCTGATCTAGTAAACAAGTAGTGGTTTACCCCCCAAACAAGCCAGCTCAGAGTGCACCAAGGACTGCACAGTTTAGCTTTGAGCTACAGTACATTTATTCTCTTCTATTGGAGATAGATTTTCCTGGTCTCAGCTGCCTAACTGCATGGAACTGAGAAAACATGGTCATTTTCCCCCAAGGATATTTATATTGAACTGGTTGGTACTCATTGGAAGGGATAGCCCCGAAAGAATTTCTGCACCAAAAATACTCGAGTAAGTTTGGGGTGAAATTCCTTGCAGTAATAAACATTATTAGGTGAATTGAACTCAATATTATAATAACTATAAAGTGAGGCTGGGAAGAGCTAAGTATAAAACTCCTTTAAGAAATGAGTTAAATAAACTGCTATCATATCTCAGTTTTGAGAAATAAATTGTTTTGTGCATTTACCACTTTTTATAATTAACTAGACATGGTTCCTGGCTTTGTCTACCTTCTTTGCAATGCTTTCTCTCCAGCGACCAACTGGTATGATTGCCTGTCGGCTTTCATTACCGAAAGAAAGATGTGTAGGAGATTTCCTTTCTACCAGCCTTGCACAGACGAGGAATAGCTCAGCTTGCTGTTCAGACTGGATTTTTATGCTGATCAATTTAACCATATAACCTGTTAGTCACAGGGCAAGTCATAGGGCCGTGGGTGGCTCAGGCTGTAAGATAGTCTGTTATTAAAACACAGCTGCTTGCAATTACTGCAGGCTCGAGTCTCACCAGGCCCAAGGTTGACTCAGCCTTCCATCCTTTATAAGGTAGGTAAAATGAGGACCCATATTGTTGGGGGGGGCAATAAGTTGACTTTGTAAATATACAAATAGAATGAGACTATTGCCTTACACAATGTAAGCCGCCCTGAGTCTTCGGAGAAGGGCGGGATATAAATGTAAATTAAAAACAACAACAAAGAAGCTAAGAGAAAGAAGGAACTGCTTACTTAATGGGAAGAAGCAGATGTAGAATTCAATGGGAAGAAACAGCTTCCTAAACATAGATGAATCAGTTCTTGGTTTTTGGTTGGATCTACCTCTTGGACTTTAGCTCATGGCCTCTGGGATAATAGCCTACATTCTGAGTCAGTTTCTGACTCATTTGCTGTGTTTCCTGGAGCTTCATATATTCGTAGAAATACCTGGTGTTTGGAAATGGATGCTCTATGTTTTCCAGGCTAAAAGACTAAAATGCCTGCTCCACAAACTATTTTAAAGTAAGAGCTTGCTTCTTTAGACTAACAGTGAGTTAACTGACTCATCTGCTGCCATTGTCTCCATTCTGCAGACTGCTGGCTAATTCATTCCTTCACTTGAGGCAGTCAAATGTAATTTTAAATGTTGTTATTGCAAATGCCTTCTTTAACCTATCTCAGGGGAGGCAAAAGTTAATAGAGTAATGAGGAGGTGATATCAACATAAAGGAAGTAGCTGACAGTGGTGGGATATGTGAATAGATAAAGGAAAAGACTCTGCTTTCATTGTATTAATAACAGTCAAATCATTTGCTGGAGGTGGAAAAGTTGGTTTACTGATTGTGTTTTTCCATTCTTTTAGAGAAGTCATACCATTTTGACTCTGATGTTGAAAGAAGAGTTCTTTCGCCCTTCTTTACTAAGGCTAAGAAGGGTGGCCCTCTAGCTTTCTTTCTGAGCAAAAGGATTGAAATACAGCTCAGTCTTTAAATTAGTTTTATTAATGAAAATGGAGCAGTTTTGACAGATAATGTTTATGTGCATGAGGAAATTGCATATGTGCATCAGGAAGAGGTGTGGATGAATTTGAAAAATGTTTTTATACATGTTAAGTAATTTCCTGTATATTACTACTGTGTGCACAAAGTCAAAACAATTATCTTCCCTTATCTTATAATTTACAGCTGCTTCATACATCAACACAAGAATTGTTTTCTATCTGTCTGCCTCTCTTTCTGTCTGCCCTATCTTTGTGTTCTATCTTTATTCTGTCCATCTATTCTCTCTTCTACTAATGAAGTGGGTTTTCATTCATTAATTATTTGGCTTCCTGTTGCTAATACTGAGAAAAAGGCAGGCATGCTTTTGTTTATTTCAAATAATATTTGGAACATATGTTCAAGAACAGAACAATGTGTCATATAGTTTTACGTCTTTCATCTGAAAAAGCACACAAAAATGAAACACAAAATAATGAGATCCATTTGTTTCATTAGTTTTAGTCACAGAAGTAATGGGAATTTGAGGAGAAGTTCCAAATGAAACTCATTCCTTTCCATTAATTTGTCATTGATTTTTCATTTGCTTCAATGGGAGCCCAGTAGAAATAGTATATATATCCAGAAAAGTTACAGGGTTGGTAGAAGGCTGAGAATTTGGCCTGAATCAGTACATCTTTTAAAAATGCCTTTAGATTAATTAGCATTTTCCTGACCAGAAATTCAGAAGATATGAACTATTATAAGGGCATCATGAAACTATCACACTGAGGTTACAGGCCACAAAAGAAGTGTCCAAGTCTCCCATTGATTTAAATGGAAACCATAATGAATGGGGATATTAAAAAAAAAAGATTGGTTTGGGAAACTGATCCTTACCACCAGTAGCAACAAATGAATCATGAAAGAAATACTATAGAACAAGGGTCTCCAACCTTGGCAACTTTATGACGTGTGGACTTCACAAATTGGCTGAGGAATTCTGGGAGTTGAAGTCCACAAGTCATAAGTTGCCAAGGTTGGAGAACCCCATTATAGAATAATAATAGAAATGAATGGAGTATCTCATAGCCTTATATATGGGTGTTTTGACTTGTATCAATTAAGTGTTAAATTGGCATGTTTTTGCCTCCCTGAAAAGAAAAATTCCCAAATAAGGCATAATAATGCCAACTTCATTGCATAAATATGATTTACAGACTTCTCTTAAGTTCTGCCATGACTTCAAAGCCTCTTTTGGCTATTGCTAGTATCCAAGGATATTGTTCTGTCCCCACCAACCACAACCAAGCAGACATGCGAGCTGACTATATCTGCCAGCAATTTACTCCAACAACAGATATCAGTTCTGGCAATGAATCTGCGATTGCCTGCCAAGTTCTCTTATCTCTTCAGACCAGCATAATTGCAGTTCAGAAATAAACAGAAGCCAAAGTCTTAGCCTCAAAATATTGCAGCCAAAGTTTCCAAGAGTCAGTTTTTGTCTATCACAAGAAGCTATAGAGCAGTTCCTGTTTTTATACCCTGTGGGGTGTGGCTCTGTGACTCAGCACTCTCTAGACCTGCCTCACCCCTTCTTTTGTTGTTCCCGCCTCTCCTTTCTGCTGTAGGAATTTAGCACCCACCCCCCTCCTAGAAGAATGAAACATTTTAGAAAATACTTAAAAAGGCAGAATATATTTCCCTGGGTGAGAAATGGAGAAACATGTTTTAAAGACAAAGCTGCTTCCTGACTCTCCCCCCCCCACCTTTGTCAATGGGCCATTAAGGCTTGAGCCAGTCCATTGTCTACATGACAAAGATAGGATTAGCCCCTACCCATCTAGCAACAGAATCTTACCACATGGCAAGGCTCAAGCAAGCTTGAGAGACAACCTACAACATTAGCTAAGACCCCTAGACCACCTGGGAGTCTGACAACCAATCAGGATACTCTTCCTGTGCCCCAGAAAGTTCAAAGACCAGAAAAAGCATAAAACCAGGGAGCACACAGGATCTCAGGCCTTTTCTGTTCAGGATTTCAAGCCATGTGATCCTGGCCACCATTAAACCATCTTTCCAAGCAGTCTCCATGTTTCCAGTGTCTTTGTCCCCACTTGGAACTGAACCCAGATGGATATTTCTTCCAACACTGCGATGCCTGGGATCTAACCAGGACTGATTGTCAGCAGCTGAGTCTTGAGGCATTTCCTGGGAGGGGGAAGGTGCGGGAGAAAGAGGCCTCGTCATCTCCTCCACCTGGCCTGCCTCTGGCCTGCCTCTGGGAGTGGAGCCAGAGAGGAAGGTCCTTCAGAGGGAAGCCCTGTTGGCTCTTCCCCCTCACTCTCTGAGTCACTCTCTGCCAGGAGGCTCGGGGGCTGAATACATAACAGATATAGTGAGTAGAGCAAGGTGAAGCAATACAGTTCTTTGGAAGTGAAAAGACCGTGCTGCTTTTTGAACTAGTTTTGAAAGAAGTTTCAGTCAAGTCTTCAAAACAAACACCCTCTTCAAAATAGAGAATACATCAGCGGTCATTTGGCCCGAACCCCTGCTTATCATCTACATAGATATTATGGACAGATGGACATACAGCCTCCATCTGAAGGGGAACATCCATCAGGCTCTGATTCCCCTAGCTGACAGCTCATACCATCAGTTTCTCCTGGACTCTATCCTGCATGGATTTTGTTTCAGCTCTTTGATGTATTCCTGTACCACTAAGAAAAGACCACTTAATCTTTTATAGGATAAACCTTTAGATATATGACTTCTTTTAATCATGGAACCCAGAACTCAGTTTCTGGTTGATTCAACATCTTGGTAGCCCTCCACTTCAGTTTGCTAATATCTTTTTAGATTCCTCAGTACCCCCAAAAATGAACACATTGCAAATAAGGCCTGACCACGGAAGAATTAAGGTGGAACAATAATGTCTTGCCATTTGTTCTATGCTCCAGTTAATATTGTTCACAATTTTTGAATAATGTTCCCTGTAAAGACTTTTGTATATTACATTGATAAATGTATATATACCTTGATGAACGTATCTTTTCTTTTGTGTACACTGAGAGCATATGCACCAAGACAAATTCCTTGTGTGTCCAATCACACTTGGCCAATAAAAAATTCTATTCTATTCTATTCTATTGTTATTTGAATTTACCAACTCCATTGTAGGCAACTGGTCAGAAAACATGTTTTAAATCACATATCCTTTACATTTCTGTTCATTAAGAATAAATAAATCTAACAATGGAGAATTTTTGGCCACATTTCTTAACACCTTTCCAGGAATGATAATATACCAACTGAGAAACTGAGAAAAGTCCTTTGTGACTTTTTGAAGAAAAAAAAACACCTTTGTTCAATCACTTCAGCTCATAGATGTTCTTAATTGAGACTGATAGGGCACTTGACAGCTATTGAAACTGTAATTTCAGGCTCCCTGCAAGTATTAGCCAGTGTGAACCAGAAAATATTTAGTTCATATTTTCAATTCTAGATGATAAAAAACCTGTTCTCTGAGATGGATAATAAAATGAAGAATGCCTTTGAGTCCATCATCACTTAAACCGGCAATATCTATAAACTTAAACTGATTTACAGAAGGCTTTATTGTTCCAAGATCATTTGGAAGAAACTATTCTTTCTCTTTTTTTTTATTAATATAGATAAAAAGAGCAACATGTTCAAAATCCATATAAACAGTGTTTTTTCTGGTTACAATTCTTTTGAGTAACATTCATCATAGTAACAATCTCATTCTCCAATAGTAATCTTATAATAACAGTATTTTTCCCTCATAATATTAATACGTATTAATTATTAATACTAATCAAAATTAATAAGTTAAAGTAAACAACACAAATAATAAAATGTTCAAAGTTCTTACTCCTCTTTCTCTCATCCAACCATCAATAGAACAGATCCCATACCTCAAAATATTCAGTCTCTTCCTTTTCTTTAATTTCAAATGTTAGTTTATTCATTTCTGCACATTCTAAAATTATTTATTATTATCTTTTTGGAAGAAACTATTCTCAAAGAAACAAAATGTAAGAACGTCCAGTATGGATATGCTGATGAAAGATAAATGCAGAGTGGAGAACTTGGTCTTTAAAGATAAGAACTTGAAAATTATTGGAACAATGTGACAGATACCATGGTGATTTGAACAGTGGACTACAACTGGAGATATCTATTTTCCCATTGCCTTTTAGTTATGAAACTCACAGTGTGATGATTGGCTATTTTTGCCTCTCACCCTAACCTAATTGATGTTTGTTGTGAAAGCAAAAAGAGAAAAAAAACCCATAAAGCAACCAGGAGACTCTTATAGTTAATTCTGGAAAAGATAATCAAGCAACAAATCACCGAGCACCTAGAAGCAAACAAAGTAATAACCAAACGCCAACATGGGTTTCTCAAAAACAGATCATGCCAGACTAATCTCATTGCATTCTTTGAAAAAATGACAAAATTAGTAGACCAGAGGAATGCTGTTGATATAATTTACCTGGACTTCAGTAAAGCATTTGATAAAGTAGACCATAACCTACTACTAGATAAAGTAGAAAAATATGGGTTAGACAGTACCACCACCAGATGGATTCGTAACTGGCTGACCAACTGCACTCAACGTGTAGTCCTCAACGGAACTACATCCACATGGAGGGAAGTATGCAATGGAGTACCCCAAGGCTCTGTTTTAGGCCCAGTACTCTTCAACATCTTCATCAATGACTTGGACAAGGGGATAGATGGGGAACTCATCAAATTTGCAGATGACACCAAGCTGGCAGGAATAGCCAACACTCCAGAAGATAGGCTCAAGTTACAGAAAGATCTTGACAGACTTGAACATTGGGCGCTATCTAACAAAATGAAATTCAACAGTGAAAAAAATAAGGCTCTACATTTAGGCAAAAAAACCAAAATGCACAGTATACCGTATATGTGGTACCTTGCTCAATAGTAGTACCTGTGAGAGGGATCTTGGAGTCCTAGTGGATAACCATTTAGATATGAGCCAGCAGTGTGCAGCAGCTGCTAAAAAAGCCAACACAGTTCTGGGCTGCATAAACAGAGGGATAGAATCAAGATCACGTGAAGTGTTAGTGCCACTTTATAATGCCTTGGTAAGGCCACACTTGGAATATTGCATCCAGTTTTGGTTGCCACGATGTAAAAAACTCTAGAAAGAGTGCAGAGAAGAACAACAAAGATGATTAGGGGACTGGAGGCTAAAACATATGAAGAACGGTTTCAGGAACTGGGTATGTCTAGTTTAACAAAAAGAAGGACTAGGGGAGAGATGATAGCAGTGTTCCAATATCTCAGGGGTTGCCACAAAGAAGAGGGAGTCGGGCTGTTCTCCAAAGCACCTGAGGGTAGAACAAGAAGCAATGGGTGGAAACTGATCAAAGAAAGAAACAACTTAGAACTAAAGAGAATTTTCCTGACAGTTAGAAGAATTAATAAGTGGAACGACTTGCCTGCAGAAGTTGTGAATGCTCCAACACTGGAAATTTTTAAGAAAATGTTGGATAACCATCTGACTGAGATGGTGTAGGGTTTCCTGCTTGGGCAGGGGGTTGGACTAGAAGGCCTCCAAAGTCCCTTCCAACTCTGTTGTTATATTATATTATAATAGTATACAGTAGTAAATAGATTAAATCAGGGGTGTCCAAACTTGGCGACTTTAAGACTTGTGGACTTCAACTCCCAGAATTCCTCTGCCAGCAAAGCTTTGCTGGCTGAGGAATTCTGGGAGTTGAAGTCCACAAGTCTTAAAGTCGCCAAGTTTGGAACCCCTGGATTAAATAAAGTCTAAATAGAAATGAACTGACAAAAAGACAGACCATGTAAAACTGAAATAAATAATACATTCTCCCAGTAGTATAACATAAAATAATTGTAAATGTTGGGTTTGACTTAGTGGTATTTAGGTCTCACCATGCTTCATTCTGAGTGAGAGTGTAAAATAAGCAGAGGCTATGACATAAGTTTTGGAACACAGCCTGCTTAAAATGGCAGGCAGAAGATTTCTTAAATAATAATTGTGAAAAATGGTTTCCAGAAAATGGTAGGTAATTTCCCTCATCAAAACAGCAACCACAAATGAAATCATTATGCACAAGATATATGCTGGGCAGTTTAAATAGGTTTAAAAAAAAAAGGAGCAAAAGGCTCCATATTTTATTTTAGGAATAAGTAAATATGGAAAACATGAACAGGAATATTTTAATGCAAAGCCAATAAAGATATTTGAATGTCAAATCAATAAATAACTAAAATGAATGTTTAGCCATTTTAGTTATACATCTCCGTCCCAATAACTGAAATGATTACAAGGAACAATTTGATTTCATGGGCCATTCAAGAGAAGGCAACTTTTATTAAATACAACTGTTCATTAATGGCATTTGTGTATATCAGTTGCATAATTGTGCAATTTATGGAAGTGGAGTCTAAACAAAAAAGTATCTGAAATATCTGAGATATTACTATTATACACAGAGCTTAATAAGAAGTCAGAACAAACATTATTTGAACTAGAAATTTCATTCAAACTAAAATAAATGAAAAGGAGCAAGAAATTCTTTGAAACCCAGAAAAAATGTTTTGGAAGCATGCTCAGTATTATGGGTAGAAAAGTTAAAAATTCTAGAATGTAGACATAATACAGAAAACAAATCAAAATTATGGTTACTTGGTTAAAATGCTATTGTGTCAGATATTGTATATTGAATATTAAACCACTAAGAGAATAATTGATCAATTTAAGGGGATAGATATCATATCAATTATGATGAGTAACTACTACTATTCTACTCCAGCCATGCAAATTCTTGTTTTGTAGCTTAGTGCAGTAGAGTAAAAAGAATTTTGAATAGCAAATAGGGTACAATCAGCAGCTATTCAATGTGCCAGCTACTGCCAATCCATTTCCACTGTCTTTCCTTAACTGCTGTTCTATCAGTTTTCTAGCTGTCAGAATAAAATATTCTGCTTTGGGAAGCCAGCCCAACAACAACAACAACAACCACAGCAACAACTTTTTTCCTTCCTCTTCCTCCTCCTCCTCCTCCTTCTGCAGTTGTACTGAAGATGAAGAAAATATATTGTGACTCAGGTGGCCTATATGTTTGATTAAATATATAAATCCTGCAATCTTCTTCAGGTTGGCTAAACTAGACAATTTAGAATGCTGTTCTTTTTAAATTAATCAGCTGCCAGTATCGGTTGATTGCAGTTTTCCCTTGAATTTGAGCAGTTAAATATATCCAAACCTATTTTATGATTTAGAATAAGCAAGATTTGGAGTAGGTGAGCGCAATGAGTTATTTTAGAGATCTGGTACAGACTGCAGAGAACAATTGAAGTATTACCTTCCTTTGTTGTAGAAGAGGATTTATGCGACGGATCCAGATATCTTTAAAAGAAAAACGAGCTACATCCACTTATTTCCAGGGTTTTCCTATAGATTTTTACAGCTCACACATATTTATTTTGTTTGGTGTGGGGGGGGGGGTGTTCATCTCTCATTCTTCTGTCCCGATAATTTACATTGTATCTTACAGACGTCTTCCTCATTTTTTTGCTTTTACAGGCAGCAGGCTTGAATTTCAGACTGGCACACTGAATAGCTGTTGACAGTGCTTGATCCTGCATTGTTTATTAGGGCTTAGTTGGCCATGTCCTTCACTACCCATGTTGGTCTCCCAGCTATGGCATTTGGAAAAATTTCTTCATTTCCTCTTAGCTTATATTTTAGCTGCTCTTTAACCATATTTTAACTCTACAAATTTGACCCTGTGGTTGCTGGTTAATGTTTTCAAGGTTTAGAAGCTTGGTAGCCTCTGACCTGAGCTTCTACAACACTTTGAATATCAGTTTCTAGTTATGAGGAGGAAAGTTTTGTGTGGAGGAAATTTTGCTACTGGCTCCGGCTGCAGATTCTGAGGTAGAGGTTGGTATGACTGAAGCTTGTTCCTGTTTCTCAGTTTTGATACTCTTTGGTCTTGCCCATTCCCAATTTCAATCCAACTTCTGCCTCTTGGTGCCAGCAATCACCCATTGCATGCTGATCCCATTCCCCACATACTCACCAAATCAGGATGTTTTGGCATCTTTGCCCGCAGGACTGGTCATTCTCTCTCTCCAATATATACCGAAAAGTGTTTCTTTTTTGTAGCTGGAAGGAAGGAAAGGAAGGGAGGGAGGGAGGAAAGGAAGGAAGGAAGGAATCATGAGGCTGTATTTCACATTGTCATTTTGAGGCATTTAGACAAACTGGTTATCACTGAGGATTTTTCTAATCATAAAATGGCTGCCTCAGTGAATGTGCCAAGACACAAAAAAATACATTTACTAGAAAAAACATGGATGAGTGTGTATCCTAAAATCTTTTTTTATTCTTTAGGGTACTTAGCAGCTCCATTCTCCCTACTCCTTGCACATTTATAAAGCATTGGACTTCATTTTCTGAGAATCTTGAAGCCTGCATATTTTCTAAAGCTGTTCTTTGAAACAGATGATTCTGTTTTGCTTTGCATTCCACTCTACAGTGGGGATGGGCTCCATGTTGGGAATTCAGCCCATTAAGATTAAGCTATAAAATGGGAGAAAGGGAATTGAGTTCAATAGTATTAACTATGATTCAGCTCAACACCAAGTATTCCCAGCCCAGCCTTACCCAGCTGCCATATTTTTGGAAATAGAGGAAATAATCTCATTGTTACAGAGAGCATAAGGAGTCGGATAGATGGAAATTATAGTCCCTAGTTTTCCTGGTAATACCATTTGCCTACAGATGCCTTGTTTACCACAATCAGTTTCAATCTCCTGCATTTTGGTTGCTTTTGCTTGTCATGCTGTGCTTCATTCTGTTTCCTTCTCAGTTATTTCTCCAGTGTTATCTTTGCTGGAATTTGTGAGGGGAAATGAACTGGAGAGAGGTGGGTGAGGGGAGATCCAGGCACATAGCATTTTCAAATAGTGAAACAATATAACTGGATTTTTTTCAAATCTGAACCGACATTCTTCTTTAAATGGAAACACTGACTTTATATTATTGCCAGAAAAACATGCTAAATTGAATGTCAATAGGCTAGCACAAGAGTGTCAAAATCATGTCGTTACGGTGGCATCACATGATGTATCAGGACTTTTTCCCCCTTTACTAAACCAGGCATGGATGAGGCCAGTGTGTGATGCATCCGGCCCACTGGCCATGAATTTGACAGCCCTGGGCTAGCAGAGTTTGACAGAGAGAACATTTCTGGGCTAGCAGAAAGAAATGTTCAATGACATTTTAAGGGAAGATTCTAAACCAGGGGTGTGAAACTTGTGGCCCATGGGCTGGATGCGTCACATGCTGGCCCCACCCCCACCCGGTTTAGCAAAGAGGAAAAAAGTCCCAATACATCACGTGACACCGCCATGACCATGTGAGTTTGACACCCCTGTTCTAAACCATCCATCAGAACTCACTATACTTCATTCAGTCCTTTAGTTTTGTTTGTAATGGTTTCATAAAATTTATTGACCAGAAGAGAAAATCTCACAATTATCCTTTAAGGATTCAGAATACTCAAAAAGTTTTCCTATAATAAGAAGCACCCCTTTTACTAATTCCTACTACAGTTGGGGCACCTTTCCTTGATGGCTATGGAAAACCAACAAAAATGCCAAGGGTTGGTAGAACTGCATCCAAGAGTACGTATCTGTGGCATCTCTACATGGGTCCCTAAATGAAAAACTATGCTAATCCACAAGAAAGTTTGCTCTTTTATTCCATGGGTGTTACATCTTCTGAAAAGTGTTTGATAGGTGACTTTATAAAAGGCTTTTTGAAAAATTTAAGTAGATGCTGATACTAGTTAATTAACAGCCTCAAAAAACACTATTAGATTAGATAGGACCTTCCCTGAAGGAAACCATGTTGGGTATCCTTGAGCCAGACTTGTATCACTAAATATTTCATATTTTTATTTTCCCACTATCTTCTCCAGAATTGTTGTGCCTCACCCGCCCTCCTCTCCTCAGCCAGGCCCCTCCCATCTCCTGCTATCCGATTCAGAGTCTGATAATGAAGAGGAACAGCCTGGCTTGCCTCCAGCCCCCAGCCCTGGCACCATGCCCGGACAGAATGTCAGGAATGCACAAACAAACCTCACTCCTATAGCGTGTGAGCACGAAGCCAGCCACGTGCTAGAATTGCCGTCAGCAGAGCAGGAGGAAGGGAGTTCACAGTGGACGGATCCCTGCTTCCGGAGAATTGAGAGGTGACGTCAGCAAAAGGAAGGGAGGGGCAGGCCTGGATAAGTGCTGAATCATGGAGCCACACCCCATGGCCTATATAAAGGATCTGCTTTTTGGCATTCCTTGAGTCAAGCAAAGTCTCATCTGGTTTGCTGAAGTCACACCTTGGATTCCTGCCTGCCCTGAGAAATCTGAAAGGAATTTGGCAAAGCTGCAGAGGCTTCGTGGCCACGCTTGATACAGACTTCCCAGACCCGGCCGTCGGAGGGGGAGGGGGACACGACAAGAATACACATTAAGCTGACAGTCCTGTAATTTCTGGGATATCTCCATGAGCCTTTCTTAAAACTGGAGTTATTATGGTCACCTTCCAGTCTTCAGTTGCAGAGGCTGAATTAAAGACAGGTTGCATATTTTGATTAGAAGGTCCACACTCTTGCCTTTACTTGGGTGAATGCTGACAGATGAACAGGAATAGACAAAAGACACAGACATAAGAGTATAGCATCATGCATTGGCAACAAACATCTTAAACAGGGGTGTCAAATTCAATTTCATTGAGGGCTGCATCAGGATTGTGTTTGACCTCGAGGGGCCGGAGTAAGTGATGCTGGGTGGGGTTGGCCAGCTTGACGTCACTCATGGCACCTATTGTGGCCCTAGAATTATGTCAGAGAAAACAGGATCTCGGGCTCTGTTTTTGGCTGCAATGGCTTCCTGCAACCCTCTGCCAGTGAAAACGGAGCTCAGAAGGGTCACAACTTGTGGCCCTCCCAAGCTCCATTTTCACTGCCAGGGACACCATCAGCCAGTCCTTCACTGTTTCCAGGGCAGCCCCACAGGCCAGATCTAAGCATCCAGCCGGCCTTGAGTTTGACACCTCGATCTAAATGGCTAACAGAACCCTGGATTGGGTCCAGCTCAATAAAGTTCTTGTTCCCAAAAGGCCACAAAGAAAGCAGATTTAATAAGGATTCACTACAGATGCTGTACAAAATCTCTTATCTATTAGCTCTGGGAAAATAGAAGTACCTCTTATCTTTTTTTCTTGCTATGGAAGGTGTAAGTAAGTCTAGAATCACAGAATAAGTAATGCCCACGAACAACTTTATGCCTACGAACAACAATATAAGTTCAAAACAAAACAAGTGTGTTTATTTGCTTTGTTTATTCTATTTATGTTTGGGGTTGCCCCATCTTTTTCGGTTTTTCAGCCCGGTCATCTTTTTATGGCTTATGCACAAAATTCTTAGAAAAGAGAGAACATTTCCTTGAAACATTATGTCAGAGAATCGCCAGAAATTATGGCTTGTCATTATAGACAAGATGATTGGACGTTAATTACACATGTAGCCACATTATTAAAGTTCAAAAATCATTCCTTCGTGTTAGCCTTACCTGAGTCATCTCAGAAGCCTGAAAAGGAAAGCTTCTTTTCTGTATATGAAATATTTGTAGAGGCTCCAGAACTTAGCAGCTATGGACTTGAGACCCTGCCAACTACTTGTTATAAACTGACAGCAGAGACGCCAGTATAAAGTATGATGGAGCTATTTCTGAATGACTGAGTAGTATAGTACCTGATTTCTTTACCAGTAGTCTTTTTCAACTGGAAAGTGTTTGTATACCCTTATCTATATAATAAGTCTCTTATTACTGACTTGCTACTGGCTTGCATTAAACAAAACTGGAAAATAAGTCTGAGAACCACATAACCACATGCAAAGCAAAACAATATACATGTATATGTATATGTATAGCAAATGTACAACTTGCTTGTGGCAATCGGAGAAATAACTGTTGGAGATGCACCCCAATGTTCTATTTTTCTGACATGATTTTCTATACGGAAGTTACGAGAGGATTACATTTTTATATGTACTGAAGGGGGATTATAGGTCATTGAAGGCTATGCTTGAATAAATCTAGATTGGAAGGATGCATCATTTGCTCCATGAAGATATATTGACTAAGAAAATAGCTAATTCTGTTTTTTTCCTCTTTTGACATATGTTATTAATACCCAACTCTTTAAAGAGTAGTCATATATAAACCTTTTATTAAATTTTTACAATAGATTATCACACACACACACACACACACACATGAATGCTCTGCTCAAGCAGGAAACCCTATAACATTTCTGATAAGTGGTTATTCAATCTTTTCTTTTAAAACCTCCAGTGATGAAGCACCCACAACTTCTGAAGGCAAGGTGTTGCACTGATAAATTGTTTTCACCGTTAGGAAGTTTCTCCTTAATTCCAGGTAGATTATCTCCTTGATTAGATTCCATCCATTGTTTCTTGTCTTGCTTTCTGGTGCTTTGGAAAATAAGTTGACACCCCCCACTTCTTCTTTGTGGCAGCCTTTCAAATACTGGAATATTGCTATCCCTACAACCTGTCTTCATATGTTTTTGTCTCCAGGCCCTTAATCATCTTCTTTGCACTTTTTCCAAAGTCTCAAACATCTTTTTTGTAATGTAGTGACCAAAACTGGATGCAGTATTCCAGATGTGGTCTTATTAAGGATTTATAAAGTGGTACTAATACTTCATGTGACTTTGATTCTATGCCTCTGTTAATACAACCATGGATTGTATTAGCTTTTTTGGCTGCTGCTGCTGGCTCATATTTGAGTGATCATCCACTAGGATTCCAGGGACCTCTCACAGTTACTGTTTTTGAGCCAGGTTTCACCTAATTTGTACTTGTACCTTTGGGGTTTTTTTTTTGTGTATGCATATGTATATGTTCCTGCAAATAGATGAGGAAGAAATGGAGGTAGTGACAGATTTCATTTTCCTGGGCTCCAAGATCACCGCAGATGGGGACTACAGCCAAGAAATTAAAAGACGCTTGCTCCTGGGGAGGAAAGCTATGGCAAATCTAGACAACATTCTAAAAAGCAGAGACATCACCCTGCCAACAAAAGTGCATATAGTCAGGGCTATGGTTTTCCCAGTTGCAATGTATGGCTGTGAAAGTTGGACCATAAGAACGGCTAAGCGCCAAAGAATTGAGGCCTTTGAACTATGGTGCTGAAGAAGACTCCTGCAAGTCCCTTGGACTGCAAGGTGATCAAATTGATCAGTTCTAGAGGAGATCAACCCAGGCCAGATCCTGAAGATGAAACTCAAATGCTTTGACCATCTAATAAGAAAGAAGGACTCACTGGAGAAGAGCCTAATGCTGGAAAAGATTGAGGGTAAAAGAAGAATGGAACAACAGAGAATGAAGTGGTTGGATGGAGTTACTGAAGCAGTAGGTGTGAGCTTAAATGGACTCCAGAGGATGGTAGAGGACAGGAAGGCCTGGAGGAACGTTGTCCATGAGGTCACAATGGGTCGGACACAACTTCTCAACTAACAACAACAAATATGTATATGTATACATATGTATACACATACATTACATATACACATATATGTATGTTGTTTTGCTTTGCATATGGTTATGTGTTTATGTGGTTCTTGGACTTATTTTCCAGTTTTGTTCAATGCATCTATTTGAGGGCTATGCAGTTTGGAGATTAGATTAGAATTTGGAAGGAACCTCCAAAGTGAATCATAGAAAGCATCTTTCTCCAAACAGGTATAAGAAATGACTCACACACATCCAGTTCAAATCAACCTCATTTGACAATTTGTTTGAAAGTAGAATTCAGATGCATCCATTTCCTGAATAGATTTAAGTCTGTTTTGTGAATGGATACAATAATTCAAATGAATTTCTGTCTAACACACAGACCTAATGAAGATAATAAATCTTGAATGATGCAAGAGTATTTGGATTGAACTAATTGTTCAGATCAACAAGGTTCAACAATTTCTAAAAGACAGAAACCTTTTTACCATAAATAGAAAGCCTTAATATGGCAAAGCATCTCTTTTGGACCTAATTAGAATGTGAACACATTGCTCAATGAAACATTTGGAAAGCAGACTTAATCAAGAGTCAAATAAAAAAGTTACTAACAAAATAAATCCTCTCAGAAAGGGCACTGGAGACCAAATCATTGTTATAAAGAAGAACATTTTTTTTTTTTTTACATTTATACCCCGCCCTTCTCCGAAGACTCAGGGCGGCTTACAGTGTATAAGGCAATAGTCTCATTCTATTTGTATATTTTTACAAAGTCAACTTATTGCCCCCCCAACAATCTGGATCCTCATTTTACCTACCATTGACATTGACAGTAGGTGGTAGAAATAGTAACAATACTTTTTTAAAAAGGCAAGTATTCATAAATAGAAAAATGACTTTATTAATTACTAATCTTTCAAACGTGTCTTTTGGATATCAGAGACATTGAATAATAACTTTTATAGAGTATGGTATATCCTACATACAGTATATTATTTGTCATTACAGGAACCAAATTTGATGCAATAGTAATTGCATGATTGTACTTAACATGTACACTAACATTTAAATCTAAGGTTCATGAATCTAACCATACAGAGTTTATACATTTGTAAATGTCTCTGCCCTACAAATCAGTATAATTTACTATAATCACAATCAATTAAAGTGGTACCAATGTATAAAAGAGACAAGGTCAACAGTTTGAAAAAAAAACACTGATAGACTAAATGGAATTTAAATACTTTATTTATTTTATTTATTTTTATTTATTTTATTTTGTCACAACAATATATGTAGGTATCATACAAAAAGTTTATATAGTAAATAAACACATATATGGGTAAATATAAGGAAGTATAAGCATATATATAGGAAGAAGAAAAGAAAAACAATAGGACAGGAACAGTAGGCACATTTGTGCGCTTATGCACACCCCTTATGGTCCTCTTAGGAATGGGGTGAGGTCAATAGTAGAAAGTTTTTGGATGAAACTTTTAGGATTATGGGAAGAGACCACAGAGTCAGGTAAAGTATTCCAAGCACTGATGATTCTGTTACAGAAATCATATTTTCTGCAATCTAGATTAAAGCGGTTGACATTAAGTTTAAATCTATTAGTTGCTCTAGTATTATTGCAATTAAAACTGAAGTAGTCTTTAACAGGAAGGACATTACAATAGATGATTCTGTGAGTTAAACTTAGGTCTTGTCAAAGGCGACGGAGTTCCAAGTTTTCTAAGCCTAGGATTTCAAGTCTGGTGGGATAGGGTATTTTATTGTTTTCAGAGGAATGGAGAACTCTTCTTGTAAAATATTTCTGGACACGTTCAATTGCATTGATGTCAGAGATGTGGTGAGGGTTCCAAACTGGCGAGCTGTATTCTAGAACTGGTCTAGCAAATGTTTTATATACTCTGGTTAGTAGTGTGGTGTTTTTGGAAAAGAAGCTACGCAAAATTAGGTTTACAACTCTTAGAGCTTTTTTTGCTATGTAGTTGCAGTGAGCTTCTGCACTTAGATCATTTGACATGAAAACTCCAAGGTCTTTGACGGGATGGGGGTCGTCTGTAAGGTAATGTCCATCTAGTATGTATTTAGTTTTTGGGTTCTTTTTTCCTATATGTAAGACTCCTATATGTAAGATATGTAATATGTAACATTTACATTTTAAAAGCTCCTACAGCAGCAAAAAAAATGTCACTCAATCCAGCAAAACACTGGGAAGAAAAGATTGAAGCATATCAGGTGGGATAACTCATCCTTAGGAGGTCAGGAGTGGCCAGCTGTGCTGCCTTGCCACTCCTCCCCCCCAGATAGCAAGAATTCTACAAGTGTTTATTCAAACCCCACTCCCCCACAGCAGGTCCTCAGAAAGCATCTCTGTTGCACAGTTCTGGATTCCAAACTCACTAAGGCAAGAGTCACTGGGCAGTTGAGTCCAATGGGCACACACAAAGTCCAGGAAAGCAGCTCAAGAGTCAAACAGGCCAGGATACTAGGCATGAGCACGAGACATAGAACAGAGCAGGTTGCTCCAGCAACATTCAAGTCCTCAGGATAGTTAAGTAGGGAATGCTGGTGCAACCCTTCATGAGTGGGGAGGTTGCCTCCTCATGAGTAGCCTAGATGACTGGTGTTGTGCCTGTCTCCTTTCTGCTCTACCTTTTCCTTGGATCATGAGGAGGTGTGGACTCCACCTCCTCCTCATTGCTAATGGGTGGTAGCTACTCCTCTCTCAACTTCAGCCTCCCCTGTGGCTTGTCTGATTGACCCAGCTGAGGCTGCTCCATCAGGCTAGCATTCTCTGAGCCCTGATGCTGACCAATACTTGGCTCCATGCTTTTCTCTGCAAACTCAAACTCATCCTCTTCCTCTGAATTCTCAGCTAGAGGGTTTCAGGGATGGATATATGATACCAGCATGGTGTGTGATGGTTTTTCTTCTTGCTCTGAACTAAGTTCCATTGTGTTGCGCTGATGGGAGCACAGGTTCAGTTCAAAACTCTCAATATGTGCAATGTTTTACTTTTACTCTGCTATTTAATAGCTATATGAGGCTATTGGATGGGTGACATTACCAGCTATCTTTGGTTATTGAGGATATTCAATTATACCTCTCTACTTCTGGCCACTAAGTGATGCTGTCTTTTTGCAAGTACAATTCAAGGTGCTGATTATCATTATAAAATCCTTCATGGCTTGAAGCCAGGTTATTGGTGGGACTGTCTTTCTCCAGTTATTTCTATCTGCCCCATCAGATCTGACAGAATGGATTTGCACAAGGTTCCTTCTATTAAACAATGCCAACTAATGGGACCCCAAAAAGCACACCTTCTCAGTCACTGCACCTACCCTCTTGGAAAAGATATTCTCCTGGTATTTAGACAGTCCCAGTTTTGCTGATCTTTCACTAAAATCTGGCTCTTCCTTGAAGCATTGTCTTTGCGTGAGCCTATTTTAATATGCTGACTGCTGTTTTCTTTTATTGCTGTGTCCATGAAATACTGTTTTAATTATGTTTATATCATTGATTGTTAGCTGTTCTAAGTCGTGTTGATTGAGCAGCCATTAAAAATTAAATAAATTCCACAGATACTTGCAGCTAGCGCAAAGTGTGATTTCTCTTAAAGCCAATGAATCCAACAATATTCTTGATCAGGTGGAGTTGTCCTAGTGAAGACTTTCAAACAGGATTTGGAGAAAGAGCCCATAAATTACGAATCTGGTCTCCTGATTCCTTCATTTCCCACAACAATTGTTCAGGGAAGATGAAGAAATAATCTAGCTATGCTACTGAACTTACCTTTCCTGGAAAATCATGATAAAAGACTAAAGAGAGGATTAAAAAACAATAAGGCTCATCATGTACACCAATTCCAAACTAAATGAAAATAAAATCTCTGCCAGGCTTTTGCAAAGAGAACTTTGATTCTCTTTGATATACTGTTTTGCACAACTGAGGTGCAATTGTCAAATCAAATTAAAGCCTAATGGTCTTTGCTTCAACATAAGGCTTTATGTTGTCTTGGGGTCTTAACCAGCACTTTTAATAGCCAAAAGTGGATGCTGCCCATGCAAAAAACTTGAATAAAAGCCACTTATTGCAAATGCCGAAGGAGGTCTCTAAAGAAAAGCAAGGCAAGACAACACAGCCACTTTAATCTGATCTTAGAAATGAGAGGACCATTTACTTTGTTTACCAACTTCGTGGCAATGCTTCCTTTGAACTAGATTCCTTTCAAAGATTTGCAAGCTTATGTCCAAGGGCTGGAATAATTGCTGTAATAGAGACAAGGACAATTGTCATTCATGCCTCCATCATTTCACTTTTGGACTACAGTAATTTTTTCTATGTGGGGCTGCCCTTGAGTATCATCCAGAAACTTCAGCTAGTGCAAAATATGGCAGGTTGCATGCTAATGGGAAATAGGAAATACCTACATTATTTTATACTGCCATAATAGCTGAAGCGGTCTGTTTTGAGGGTGCAGTTTATAGTGCTCATTATAAACTTTAAGGTCTTACATGGCTTGGAGACTGACAATCCATACAATGACTTTCTGCTACCTATCTACCTACCTGCCCTGTGAGATGCAGTGAAAGGAGATTCAAAGGCACGCATGGTCTCAAAGTGTCTTCCAACTGTGGAATATCATAATCTCAGAAATAATATTATAGTGCTCACTCTGAATATTTAGAATACTGTTGAGGACCTGACAATTAAAAATAAATGTATTTGGAGACTGAGACATGAGTACCTGAGTGTTGAGATGTACCTAGGATAAATGAGGGCTATGAATTTTGCTATTATTGATTATGACACAAGTTAATGATATATGGTTGTGTTACGTTTTGCACGTTGATTATACTCTGATGATATATAGTTTACAGCCGAATTGCAGATTCTATTTTTTTTTCCTTTAATAAGTTCGAGGGTTAAATGCTAAAATGTTGAAGAGATCTGCTCTGCTCTGCCTGAGTAAAATTATTTTATAAAGTGCTATTATTACCACTTTGTAAAGCCTTAGTTTTATGGCTTAAGGCTATGGTTTTCCCAGTTGCAATGTATGGCTGTGAAAGTTGGACCATAAGGAAGGCTGAACGCCAAAGAATTGAGGCCTTTGAACTATGATGCTGGAGAAGACTCCTGCAAGTCCCTTGGACTGCAAGGCAATCAAACCAGTCAATCCTAGAGGAGATCAACACTGAATGCTCTTTAGAAGGCCAGATCCTGAAGATGAAACTCAAATACTCAAATATTCATTGGCCAATGAATGAGAAGGAAGGACTCACTGGAGAAAAACCTAATTCTGGGAATGATTGAGGCCAAAAGAAGAAAGGGACGAGAGAGAACAAGGTGGCTGGATGGAGTCACTGAAGCAGTTAGTGTGAGCTTAAATAAACTCCAGGGGATGATAGAGAACAGGAAGGCCTGGAGGAACGTTGTCCATGGGGTCATGATGGGTCGAACATGACTTCGCAGCTAACAACAACAAAAGCCTTAGTAAGACCACACCTGGAATACTGCATCTAGTTTTGGTCACCACATTACAAAAAAGATATTGAGATTTTGGAAAAAGTGCAAAAAAGAACAACTAAAATGATTAAAGGCCTGAAAGCTAAAATATATGAAGAACAGGATTTAGGCTTGGCTAGTCTAGAGAAAAGAAGGACTGGGGGGACATGATAGCAGTATTCCAGTATTTGAGGGGCTGTCATAAAGAAGAGGGCAAGACAAGAAACAATAGATGGAAACTAATCAGTGGAACAGCTTACCTTCAGAAGTTGTGGGTACTTCATCACTGCAGTTTTTAAAGAAGTGTCTGTACAGTCACTGTCTTAAATAGTATAGGATCTAGAGGCGGGATGCAGCTGGTTCGCAGAGGTTCAGGAGAACTGGTTGTTAAGTTCAGAGAACCAGCTAATCCCACCCCTGGCAGTTCACACCACTTGCTCGCTGGATCTAGATGTCACAAAACAAAGCCCACATTTTGTAATTAACCCCCATGCCCCGCTTTGGCTGGCAGAGTGCTGCAGGAGGCTGAGTGCTGTCACACCCCCTGGCCACACACATACCCATGTCCACCCAGCCACACACACCCAGCTAGTCATTAGGGCAGAGAACCAGATGTTTAATTATTTGAAGCCCACCACTGATAGGATCTCCTGCTTGAGCAGGGCTTTCAACTAGAAGACCTCCAAGGTCCCTTCCAGCTCTATTCTGATTGATTGGAACTTGAGAAGACTGTAGCCATATTTCTCCTTCTAGCCCAAGAGATACAATGATTTTGAAAACTATTTTAGTTTCCAAAATATTTTGGCTTCTGGCCTTTATATAGGAATAATCAATGAGGATTTATATTTTGTTCCTTAAGTTATATTCCCTTACAAAGATCAACAAATACGTTTTGAAATAAACAATTATTACACATACCTGCAAGCTCCAATGACTTCCTTTTTAAAAAAAAAAATCCTCTGAAAATTCTCAGAACAAGTATGGGCTTGTTCACTGTCACTTTTAAGGGATTTGTGAATTAAGATACAAATGCTAATTTGCAATTTGTCATGCTTTAATTAATCCTGCAGAAAATCCCTTGATTTGTTAACTTCTATTATCTACTAAAAATACTTAAATTTCCTGCTTTCCATATCCGGGCATATCTGCAATATTTCCACGTCCATTATCAATGAGAGATGCAATTTTTGGATAACGACAGTGGTGAAATCTGAACCGTTTTACTACCGGTTCGCAGGCCATGCATGCACACTGCACACCAAAAGGAGGCTTGGGAGGGTAACTAGGACAGCGAGGGGGGGGAATCAGCTCTGGCGTACAATCTTGGGAACCTTTTTAAAAACTTTTTGAAAGCATTTTTTACTACCAGTTCGGGTGAATAGGTAATAAAATATGCTTTAAAAAACTTTTTTAAAGTGCAGTGCTGTGCCACGCGATTGTTGGAACATTTTTTAAAACTTTTTTAAAGCATTTTTTTGCTACCTATTCACCCAAACCAGTAGTAAAAAAATGCTTTAAATTTTTTTTTAAAAAAAAGGTTCTGACAATCGCACAGTATAGTGATGATCTTGGGAACCTTTTTTAAAAACTTTTTAAAAACATTTTAAAACATTTTTTGGGCGAATCGGTAGTAAAAAAATGCTTTTAAAAAGTAAAAAAAAAAACAAGGCTCGGACGATCTCAGCTGTGCCGTGGGATCATCTGAGCCTTTTTTTTTCTTTTTTAAAGAATTTTTCTACTACCTGTCAAAGTAATTCTCCAGCTCCACTTAAAGCCTGTGAAAGCAAAACAGACTGTAAGAGATTATGAGTCTCTTTCTCATGTCTCTCCTCCCTTCTCTGTGTTTCCAGGGCCTGTTAGTTGATGTTGCAGAATTCAGGCTATAGACTAATGACCGTAAGCTACAGAAAACAGAAAACAGATTCCATTGGTAAGAGTGGTTTAGTAGGGAAGGGGCAGACCCTTCATTGGATTTGCCAAACAAAGTCATCTGTTCAAATACTTCAGACAGAGCCATGATGGTGCAGTAATTAGAATGCAGTATTGCAGGCCCACAGAGTTCGATCCTGACTGGCTCAAGGTTGACTCAGCTTTCCATCCTTCCGAAGTCAGTAAAATGAGGACCCAAATTGTTGCGGGGCAATATGCTGACTTTGTAAACTGCTTAGGAGAGGACTAGGAAGACCTATATAAGTCTACGTGCCATTGCTATTGCTATTGCTACTTTAAATTGAAGTTTGGACTGAATACTTCCCATTCTGTGGTTGTCCAATTGTGTGAAAATATATGAAAGAGAATAGCCTGTATTTGCATATGGAGTTCTTTTGTAACGGGACATATTTGTGATTCTAAAGCTAAAGTGACATTACGGGGCTCAGGCATGTCACATTTATGAATGCTGGCAGCTAGACAAACGTTTTGCGGAACTAAAATGCAGAAACTCTTCAAAGATGCCAGGGTTACACCTTTAACTATTATCTTTGGCTTGCAATGTGCCCTAAATTAGGAATGAAATTCTAAACATGGGCCATTCTGCCCATGTAAATGAATGGGTATTTAAGTCTGATATAATATTTATTTTTTACTAAGCAAATGCAACTGAGGAAAATGTTTAATAATGTGAGGAACAGTACTCAAAAGACAAATCTTCTAGACTTCCATCAGCTTTACAGCCATGTTTAGGCTGAAAGTATCAAATGGCACTCAGAAATCATTTGATAGACTCATGGAAGCAAAAAAAAACATGTTTTAAAGCTCCTGTTAAAATAAGAAGCTTTTTCTAAAATTTTGCTATTGTATTCTGTCTGTTAAATTTCATTTTTGGCTCCTAATTTTATATTTGTATTCATTGTATGAAAGATGTCTTGCTATTTTAATCAGTAGATTTTTTAAAAATTCACTGGTGAAGAAGAACTTTGCATGATCCAAACTGCCAATTAATATTAAGAAATAACATTTATTGGCAGATTGGATCATGCACATTTAGCACTCCTAAATTTATACAGTCTTGCCACTGAACATAATTACATACATAACTGCTTTCTGCATTTATATACAAAAAGAATGGATCATATAATAACAGGAGATGAATTAAACTGTATTTTTATCCTAACATGTCACCTGTATAACATACTTGAATTGAAAATATTTTTCTAGATAATATATCTGAATATAAATTCTATTAATCCTCCCCAAAATAACTATATCTGTTTTTCCTCCAAAAATAAGAACTGGTTTTATCTAGATCAGTGATGGCGAACCTTTTAGACACCGAGTGCCCAAACCACACACACACATTTATTTATTTATTATTTTATTTTATTAGATTTTTATAACGCCCTTCTCCCGAAGGACTCAGGGCGGTGTACAGCCAGAAGATAAAACCCACAATATACACAAAGTAAAACAGAAATTAAAACGAGCATATTACAAAAGTGGCCGACATTTAAAAGTTTAAAACCCTAAAAATTAATAAATAACCCCAGTTAAAATTTACTAAAACTTTTAAGCCAGTCCCGCTTGAATATTGAATATTGAATATTGAATATTGAATATTGAATATTGAAAATTTCCAACACTGGAAATTTTTAAGAAAATGTTGGATAACCATCTGACTGAGATGGTGTAGGGTTTCCTGCCTGGGCAGGGGGTTGGACTAGAAGGCCTCCTAAGCCATGGAGCGCTTTAAAGGTGGTAACCAAAATCTTAAAGCGCACCCGAAAGACCACAGGGAGCCAGTGCAGACTGCGCAGTAGTGGTGTTACATGGGAGTAACGAGTGGCTCCCGTTACTACTCGCGCAACCGCATTCTGGACTAGCTGCAGCCTCCAGGTTCACTTCAAGGGCAGCCCCATGTAGAGAGCATTGCAATATCCCAAACTAAAAGGTTTGTGCACACATGCAAATGCATACATGCACCAACATGTGTGTGGACATGAGCATGGACATGGGCACATGCACAGACATGTGCAGGCATATGCAGCAGAGACCCGAAGACCAGTTGGCTGGCAGGAGATGGGGCATCCCAACACCAGCAGTGTGGCAAGAAATAAGATCTTTTTCTTTCATCAGCTTCTGTTTCATTGTTTGCAGGGAAACAGAAGCTCATGAAAGAAATGCCATGGAGATCTGGCTTGGGATGATGATGCAAGTGCCAGCAGAGCAGGCTCTGTGTGCGACCTCTGGCACGCGTGCCATAGGTTCGCCATCATGGGTCTATATTATTTCTTGATTTCTCATTCTTTATATCTACTTTTTAAAAAAATGTTTTAGATATTATAATTTTAAAGTATGTGTCTGTGAAACATTACCCCCATGGAATATTATATGCATTGTTCAAATGCACTTGTTTACATTATCATCTTTAAAATACACTATTACTGAAGTATTTGCTGAATGTTGCATTATTGCATAGACTTTGTATTAAAAACTAGATTGCCTAAAATTACATTTTTAGAGGGGGAAAATAATTACCAGAAAGAATGCATTCCATCCATCTTATATATCTTTGGCTTCTGCTAAATTCATACTTAGGCTTCTAAAAGAGCATTTTTATTACCCTACACAGGGCAATGTTTTGGCAAAAAGAGCTAAATCTAGTAAGTTGTAGACATCTGGTTTTCAACAAGTTAAGCAATAAAATTGCTTAAAAAATTAAATCCTCGCCAGATGGAACTGATGTTCAAAAGTGATTGATCTGGCTTGATTTAGTTATAAAGCTGGCTGTGGAATCTTATATTTGCTAAAGTCTACAGGAGCTAAAGTCTACAGGAGGGCTGTCAAACTCTTGGCCCGCGGGCTGGATGCGTCATGTGCTAGCCACGCCCACACCCAGTTTAGTGAAGGAGAAAAATGTCCCAATAGATGGCACTGTGCTGATATGAGTTTGACACAAGCCCCTGGTCTACAGCTTCAAATGAAGTCTCTGGTCAGGAAAGCATTCACCCGGCTTCAGCTGATACAACAATTGTAGGCTTATATGGATGGCCTCATGACATCCAATAGGGTCATGTTCATTCTGTAAGAACTTGTGACCTCATATCATTAGTACATTCTTATGGCTTTATTATCTCATAGGTAAACTACTGTAATGTATTTTACATGAGGCTTCCTAAAAATTACTTAGAAGGTTAAGAAGGTGAAGAATTTAGCAGTCAGTCTACTGACAGGGGAGAATCAGTTTAGTAGAAAGATATAAGCACACTGCTTACTGCACTGGATAACCAAAGGTCTTGTGTGTAATTCAAAGTACGGATTTTAATCTATAGGGCCCTACATGATTGACATCAGTGTAGTTACAGAACTATTTCACTTGCCCAATTCAACCTATCCTGGCTGCACATTGCTTGATAACTGCCTCCATTTTATGGAATGCCTTATTGCCTGAGATACAAGAAGTCCAGAATGGATTTACACAGGACTATCAAACTTCTGGCCATATCAGATTTTTAACTAATGTTCTTGCCAGAACTGAAAATAGACAAGACCCAGTAGGGTGTACTGTAGTTATTTTTAGATGCTAAGAAACTATTTGTTAAGGTCTCATGAAATTGCTTGAAGTGGGTTTTCATTTCTTTTGCGTTTCTGTATTTTAGATTGACATGGTTTATTCAATTTCTAAAACACAGGATTATTTTAACAGAACTGCATTTTATTTCAGGTTTTTTAAAATTTTCATTTTACTATAGTATATATTTAAACACAATCAACAGGGGGAAAAAAAACAAGGACAAAGAAAGATCCAATTTTTATCTGCTATCTAGTCTTGGCCTGTCCCGTTACAGTTAATGTGGTGAGTAAAAGCACACCTTTTCTGATTTTTCTTTCATTGATTTTCAAGCATGATCTGAGTAGGTTTTTTTTTTTATGATTAGGTGTCAAAAAACTGACATCTCTTTTCTTTCAATAATGTCTATTATTTTCTTCATGCTATAATTTTATTCTGTAAATTTCTTGAATTTCTAAAGATTCATCTTTATCTAAAGATACTCTTTCAATAATTTTTTCATTCCTCTAAGTTTTGTCTTCCAAAATATTCAAGTATTCCTATGAACATTAAGAGATTTCTACACAATTCTGTTTCTGTAGTCTCCATAGGGCTACCTTTGAAGACTATTCAGCTGTTCCAGAATACAACAGCAAAGACATTTCTTGGCATGCTATTGTATACCCATACTACATTTTGACATTATTGGCTGTATCAGTTATACGGGTTATCAGTAGACTTCTGGATATAATTGAAGATCCTGGTTATCACTTATAAAGCCCTTCATGGAATATGTTCTGCTTATTTGGGGACCATTTATCTCCAGTAATTTCTGACAATGTTATCTAGTGGAATCCAGTCTTCTCTCTTACAATGTCATTCCTGTGGAACAACATTCACCCAAAGATTTGCATACTTCCAACCTTGATTTTATTTAAATGAGGCTTCCAAACCTGGCTATTATTTTAGGCCTTGGGATGAAGTAGATAATGGGCCACTTGTATGGTGTTTTGGTCCACAAGATGATGGTTTGTTGCTGCTGGGTTATAATAACAGCTTAGAAAATTATAAGAATTGGAGTTTTAAATTGTTTTCTGACTCCCTTTTCCCTTGGTATCACAATTTTTAGGGAGCTATTTCTACTGGTAAATTTGAAGTAATCTCCTTTAAAATGTAAATGAAAGTTAATCTAGACCTAGTTGAAACTCCTTTGAATAACTAAAGTAAGATATATGTGACAAACAAGAATATAACTCCAAGGCTGGAGACTTCCCCATATTCATTCCATCTCACTGCTGTAAAAAACTTTACAAAATATTGAATAAATGCCCTTGATAAGCATCTGCTATGAGAGTTTTACTGTGCAAATTACAACTACCTATTAAGAAACTTCCTCACATTAAAGTTTATCATTGGACATCATTGGATCATTTATCTTAACTTCTGCTTATCTGAAGTGAAATTAGGAACTTGAAATGTAATTTCTCTTTGGGCAATGTAATTTCTCTTTCGGTCCAGCTTGAGAATTACAATATGGGTGGGTTCTGGTTGACATCACGGCACTATTGGACACAAAAAGCAGGGCTCTGTGAACTCATGTTGAATCCCTTCGTTGGAGTGCCCCATAAGGTGCTAAAGTCACCCTCTAGGGGTGACAAAGAGTGAAGGGGCCCCTGTAGGTTCCTGCTTGATCCAAGGCTAATTCCCTCTCAGCTGACAAAGAAGAAGAGTGGCAGCCATTATGGCTGCCGTGAAGCTGAGGCAGCCAAAGAAACGAAGACTGTGCGGGAACGG
Organism: Ahaetulla prasina; assembly: GCF_028640845.1. Classification (NCBI taxonomy): domain Eukaryota; kingdom Metazoa; phylum Chordata; class Lepidosauria; order Squamata; family Colubridae; genus Ahaetulla; species Ahaetulla prasina. The sequence goes on from NC_080540.1 coordinate 87,612,299, forward strand.
TGTGTGAACAGTGACTGGAACTGGGTAAGATGATTTCTTTTTCTATAAGGCATTTTAAAATGCTGGAATTACTTGTCAGAATTTTGATTATTTGTTTGAATAAATACAAATGGAACTTGTTAAAATCTATGCAATGCTGAAGTTAAATTGAAGGTGAATAGAATACATTACTTCTAAGAAAAATACTGATAAGACAGAGGAGAAAGTGGAAATAACACCTGGAGTACTGCTGTGCTATCTATTGCTTTATACTTATCTATTCCATGACTACTGGAGCTCTAACATTGAAATTATGGAAGACATCTAAGTAAAGTGACTTTTAAATATCAGGAGTTATGACTGAACTTATAGTGGGGACTTAAGGAGACAGAGGATGAAATTGACCGGTTCTATGAAGCACTACAGCACTTTATAGAATTAACCCCAAAAATGATGTCCTTATCACGGGGGATTGGAATGCTAAAGTAGGAAGCCAAAAGATAACCGGAATAACAGGCAAGTTTGGCCTTGGAGTACAAAATTAAGCACTGTCACCCTGCCTATTTAATTTATATGCAGAGCACATCATGAGAAAAGTGGGGCTAGATGAATCACAAGTTGGAATTAAGATTGCTGGGAGAAATATCAACAACCTCAGACATGCAGATGATACCACTCTAATGGCAGAAAGCAAAGAGGAACTAAAGAGCCTCTTGATGCGGGTGAAGAAGGAGAGTGCAAAAGTTGGCTTGAAACTCAATATTAAGAAAACTAAGATCATGTTATCCAGCCCTCTCAAGTACTGGCAAATAGATGGGGAAGAAATGGAGGTAGTGACAGATTTTATTTTTCTGGCTCCAAGATCACCGCAAATGAGGACTGCAGCCATGAAATTAAAAGACGCTTGCTCCTAGGGAGGAAAGCTATGGCAAATCTAGATAGCTTACTAAAAAGCAGAGACATCACCCTGCCAACAAAAGTACATATAGTCAAGATTATGATTTTCCCAGTTGCAATGTATGGCTGTGAAAGTTGGACCATAAGAAAGGCTAGCATCAAAGAACTGAGGTCTTCGAACTATGGTGCTGGAGAAGACTCCTGTGAGTCCCTTGGACTGCAAGGCAATCAAACTGGTCAGTCAACCCTGACTGCTCTTTAGAAGACCAGATCCTGAAGATGAAACTCAAATACTTTGGCCACCTAATGAGAAGGAAGGACTCACTGGAGAAGAGCCTAATGCTGGGAAAGATTGAAGCCAAAAGAAGAAGGGGATGGCAAAGAATGAGGTACCTGGATAGAGTCACTGAAGCAGTAGGTGTGAGCTTAAATGGACTCCAGAGGAAGGCCTGGAGGAACATTGTCCATGGGGTTGCGATAGGTTGGACACAACTTTGCAGCTAAGAACAAAGGAGACATTTGGAAATTTCCCTGGATTACCTAAAAATAGCTAAATTGACTAACTGCGAGACATAAAGAACCATATTACTGTATTTCTGGAGGAGCAACATCAGGACTGAATAAATGATTTCCAGATTGACTTTCTGAGGATAAAAATAATTGAGACTCTGGGGCAGTGATAGAACATTGACAGACTACTGAACGATATTCGGACTTATCAAAAAAAGAAGGCAAGATGTTTCAGCAGGGGGAAATAAGTGTTTGCAAAAAGAATTGGTGGCGATGTTTCAAAGCATTCATGATACTGTGATAAGGAATCACAAGGAGACAATGGACTTAATGAATAAAATAAATGGGAAGTTAGAAAGTGCTCCACAAGCAATAATGAATAATGATCAAAAAACCCAGGAAATGGAGGAGACAATGGTGAGACCAGGGGAAAAGGCAGAACTAAATAAATAAACAAAACAAGAAGATAAGATGGAGAAGATAATAAAATCTTATGAAGCAATTCAGGGAAAATATATGCTAAAAGACCAAAAAAATGATACTGGATAAACGAAAGATATCTTTGAAAAGAAAATGGAGAGTTGGGGAGATCCTCTGGAGGCTTGGCAGCAAAAGATAGTAAAGATGGAAGAAGTATCTAAGCTAACCAGGAAAGAGGTAGATAGAGATGAAGACCCATGGGAGGAATTTGGGAGGCAAGTCAAAAAACAAATAAGAATTGAAATATTAAAACGGACAGAAGATCACGGTTAGAGGAAATGTTTTGCAACACAAGATTGGCTTTACTAGTATAGAGGAAATGGGAATATTATTATGCACATTTTTATCTAATATATTAAAAGTAATAGCTAGACACAAAGATTAGAGTTTGAAAGATAGTGATAATATAAATGTTCTAAAGATACTGCTATTGTTATTAGAATGGGGAACTAAAATGTTGAACAATTAAATAATGAAGGCTTATATTTTAATATAAATATGTATAAGAATATTATAATGACATAAGTATGATTTAAATAACAAATATAGTAATACTATCATTACTACCTGTATTCAAGATGCCTCACTGTTCATGTGTTGATATTGATGTATATTCAAAAAATTAAAAAATATATTTTAAAAAAAGAGAGAATTACAATATGACCCTACTGAAATCTTGGCAGGTATTGACAAGTTGAAAATTTATTTCCATGTGATAGAGGATTAAAGAGTTGCCAGGAATCCCATGGTCTATCAAAGCCTGAAGGTGTTTTCCAGGTCTCCATCTAGGTCTAATGTAACAAAAATGATGAAAGGACAATTCATCATGACCTAAGTCAAGGCTCTGCTTAATTTTTAGGTGCCTCAGGGGAAAAACTTAAGCAAGAAGAACCTGGCTAGTTTTCATCAATCCCATTTAGCACTCTGCTGTAAGACAGGAAAGTTCCTCTTCAGAAAAAAGGCAATCAGTTTTGCAATGTTGAATTAACCCACTGTCTGAAGGATCATTACTCACAAAGTTGTTTGCTGAAGAATAGCAAATAAATAAATCAACAAATAAAATCAACATGATCATTTCACCAATAGGAGTACAATCATATTTTGAAACCTCTAATAGATTATTTATTCAAATGGCTGCAAAATGAATAATTTGGAAAACAAAATGCAAGCTACATATCTATTGGACAGCAGGAAAGGATTTCAAAAACTAATCTCACGGACTTTGAATCAATACTAGATACAGTGAAAATGTAATTACATTAATTCTAACTCATTGAAGATATATTTGTATAATCAAGATTATAGTAAATACATAGATATGTGGATGCATTAACTTATAGACTCTTTGACTGGCTCATAACTTCCAATCATATTCATTAATTTGTTTCCATCTATAATAGAAAAGCTGTTGACTGTCACCATTTAGCATGGTTAATAAAAACTAATCCAAGAGTTTTCTTTCTTATCTAACAGAAATCTGATTAAGTCCCATATAAATTAAAGAAATACCACTGGCCACTCATACAATCTGCTCAATAATTGATGAAATTTTCCTATGCCCTTTGTATAAGCACACAATCATGAGTCTATAGCTGATGTAATTTCTAAATCATTAGAAGTTAATTGGGCTTATCACTTATATGCTAATTAAACTTCAACTCAATGCTCTTTATGTAATCAACTGACATCAAATAAATATATGCTGCCAATCCTATTAAGCCTAACTCAACTGAATAAGATAAGAATATATTGTGGAACTGATGGAAAAAATGTGTGGCAATAGCCTGCTGTGCTGCCTCGTTGTGTCTTGGTGGGGCATTCCTGGGAGGGATGAATGAACAACAGTGGCAGTGTATGTGAAGCGTATATAATCCTAACAAGATTAGCCATAGTATGGAAGTCATCCCAGCTGTCCAGTAAAGCAATCAAGCACCAATATTGGGTAGCAATAATATAGGAAGATGTTGGAAGTCGATGATCTCTTTCATAAACAATGGCAAAGGCATAAATTTGTATTGTGCAGGAGAAGGCAATGGCAAACCACTCGTGTATTTTTACCACTTGAATGGAGAACATCAAATAATTCTCCATATAGTGCCAGTTGATGGGCCTCTTAGGTTGGATAGCACTTGCCATCCTGCTAAGAAAGAGCTGAAGTATTTCAGAGTACTGATGGTAATTAGAGCCTTGGGACATCTAGCTAGTGATGCTGTCATGCAGGAAAGGAAAATCCAAAGTGGCAGAGACAGAATTACAGTAGGAACGTGGAACATAAGAAACATGAACATGGGAAACCTCAGTGTCCATGCTTGTCAACTACAAATTAACATCAAATTGCGATGGACAGGACTGGACCCTTTTGGACAAGATATCACACTGTTTATTACTTGGGATATCAAAAAGAAAAAGAAAAAGAAACAGTGTTGGTTGTATAGTTAGAAAGCAAGAATGATATTTGATTACAATGCAGTCAATGACCAAATAACGTCGATTGCATTGGTGGACAACTTTTTAATGTGATCATCATTCATATTTATGCTCCAATCACCAATGGAGAAGAAGAGGGATTGGGGAGTTTGATGATCAAGTTCAATTTGAAATCAATAGGACATGAAAATGAGATGTGATGCTTATTATTGGAGACTGGAGTACCAAAGATAGAAACATGAAAGAGGAAAACATTGTTGGATTGTATGGTTTAGGAAACTGAAATGAAGCAGGAGACTGACTTAACATTTTCTGCCACTCCAATAATTTCTTCATAGGTAACTCTGTCTTCAAACAATCAAATGACATCTCCATATATGGACATCACCAGATAAAGTATATAGAAATCAAATTGTTTACTTTATTACTAAAAGGAAGTAGTGAAGTTGAATCATGTGCAAGTTCCAAGTTGAACTAAAAAACAAACAAACACCAGTTTCCGTGACATGATTTTGAACATATACTCATTATTTTCAGTGAGAACATCGGAAATCTCTTTGTCATCTTGAATCTTATTGATAATGGAATTGTAGGAGGAATTTAAAGAATTAATTAAGAATGAATGAAAAAAGCAGATTGCCAAGAATGTAAAAAAGAGGAGAAAGCAAACTGGATATGAGAATCAACCATGGAAATAGCTAAGAAGAACAGAAAGCAAAGAAATAGCTATTATAAGAGAAAAGGAGCAATATTACAACAAAATATTGAAGATGGAAGTAGAAAAGGAAAAACAAGGAAAGTCTTTCAAAAATTCTCTGCACTCAGAAGGAGGTCTCAGCTTCAAATTGGTGTGCTAAAAGATGCCAGTAGGCAGTTGGTAACCAAGGAGATAATTTCCTTCTCTTCTCTTTGCTCTTTTTTAAAAATAGATCCATTTTATTTCTGTATAGTTTAGATTTTCAATATCCCCAATAACTTTTTATAAGGGTAAAGGTGTGAAGAAACACAATTATTTCAAACAATTCAAAGGTTGATGGTGATAAGAGCCTCATTTTTGGTTTTTGTCTTTTTATTGAGAGTTTTCTCTTGCTGTTGAACTTCATGATGGTTCATTTTTCCTGAAGCTACAATCTTTGTAGAACAACCGAAGAAGAAATTCAACAGAACACAAAGGACTTACTTTGGTGTAAATATGAATATGGTATGATACTTTTGCTACTTTATAGTGTAAATATACCTCTGCTAGTAAAATCAAGCAAGGTCTGGTTTTTTCACATAGACAAGTGGATTAATTCCTAAAATCTCAAGTGGGAGGTTGTATACACTGTTGATAGAAAAATTAGCCTTTTGTGAATTTAGCAAATAGCTCTGTTGGGTTTAGCAGTAGTAAAAGCAGAAAAATCCCATTTCTTTTCATAGCATAGTGATTTGCATCAAAGGCAAAAAGGGGAAACTTTTACACTCTGTTCCAAGGCAAGGAGTCAACCTCCAGTTAAGGCTCCATTGATTCCATTGTATGGTCACATTTCTCTCCTGCTGTGGGACTAAATGGAATCCCTATTTGTTATAGCAGATGTGGAAGAAGAGAATTTTTGAGCAGGAAAATAGGACTGAAACCCCATATTATGACTTTCCTTCTTTTTCAAAAGTTCATACATGTTTTCTGCATGGGCTGCTCCTTTTCTCCCTTTCTTTTTTAAGTGTCAGCTGATTTATCTTCCCAGACATTTGACACACAGCATGGCTAGTAAAGTTCTGGTGTCTCTTACCACACTTCAGTTAAGTGCTCACCAGGTATCTTGGATCAGCAGAAAACTAAACTGGAATAAAATTTGCTGCCTTTGCTGCTGCTTCCTCTCCTGATTCTATAGCCTTTTTTTCTGATTTGCCACCAAATACCGATGTTTTCATTTAGATGTGTGGGAAATCTTTTATTTTTTAATTTTTTTTAAATTTAAAATATTTTAAAATAAAATGCAGAGTATTCACACACACACACACACACACACACACACACACACACACACACACACACACACACCTAAATAAAACAATCCTTAAACTTTAAAAAAAATGGAAACAAAAAAATAATAAAGTCCCAAACAAAGAAATGTAATGAATTCACTGCAAGGTCTCATCACTGAATGTTATGGACTACAATTTATCTCATGGTAGAGTATTTGATAGATTATATATGTGTTTGTGTGTGTTTGTCTGTATAGAAAGGGGGGAAATATAGTCAGCAAGCAGCAGTGTAGCTAAAGTGGTGGAATAGGAATGGGGAGATTTATGCTCTAATATTCCCTTAGAAACAGAAGGTGGTTAAGTGACAATGGGCTAGTTACTCTATCTCAGTGCTAGTTTGGGAAGTTCAGTCACATATGTGGGCCAGTATGATAATTATAATCCATAACTTTAAGTGAAATAACCTTCATCCCCAGGTACATTGATCCAGATTGCTAATAAAGTGTGTGTGTGTGTGTTTTCTGCATATTAATATATGTCTATATCAAGTCAATGTTGACTTTTAATGACCATGTGGAAAGATTCTAGGTATACATATATACACACAAATACACATAAAAGTATATATGTTCACTAAGACTTGATTGGCAAGTGCTTTCATGGAAGAAAAAGGTATATATATACATATATATATATATATATATATATATATATATATATATATATATATATATATATATATATATATATATATATATATATGTATATAATGAACTATGCCAAAAGTGTGTGCAAGCTGATTCTAGGGTGACACTTGAGGGTCGTGGGCATGTGTAGATACATGTTCATCTATGATATTTATTCTGCCGAACTTGCAGTTCCACTGGGAGACAGTTTTTACTAACTCTATTTGTGTTTACAGACCTTCTTCTTTGATGAATGAATTAAAACCTGGCTGATTTATTGTGGGGTTTGAGAAAGTTTGAGTAACAGATTTTTCCCCCTTTGCTATTTTTATTTAATTAAGTTAGTTTCAGCTTGACTGTCAATCTAGTGGAAATGTTAATTCTCTGCCGTTATGGATTCGGTTAATATTTAAGGGAAGATGGAGACAGTATAAGGCATGAAATATATTCTGATATAAAAACTTTCCACAACAGTTGACATGTCCCTCCTAAATCCACTCAGCATATAACCATCTAGTAAAGCATATAAAGCTGTGTGAAACAAGTTGATTGCCCTCTGGCAAATTAAGTTGCAGCCACTGCTTACACTCAATGAAGTCTAAAGTTTGTGCCTTTGCCTCCCACCTTTCAAAAGCTGCAATAGAAACCTTGCTTTGTACTTTTCAAACTAGATGGCAGCTGTGTTGACATTTTCCCAATTCCTGTCTTTAAGAATTATATGCAGTTCCTGCATTAAGCATCATAATGAAGTTTCAGAAATTTTAGCAACCAGTTCTCTGCCTGGTTGCTGGGTGGTGTGGCTATGGTGGGCGTGGCCTACTCAGCCTCCTGCACCATGGGGTGGGGCGTTTTGCCTCCCACCTTTCAAAAGCTGCAATAGAAACCTTGCTTTGTACTTTTCAAACTAGATGGCAGCTGTGTTGACATTTTCCCAATTCCTGTCTTTAAGAATTATATGCAGTTCCTGCATTAAGCATCCTTAATGAAGTTTCAGAAATTTTAGCAACCAGTTCTCTGCCTGGTTGCTGGGTGGGTGTGGCTATGGTGGGCGTGGCCTACTCAGCCTCCTGCACCATGGGGTGGGGGCGTTTTTGCCCTCCCCAGACTCCAGAGGCTTTTCTCTGAAAATGGCCCCCCACAGGCTCTGGAGGCCCCCCGGAGGCCAGAAATGGGCCCATTTCTGGACTTCCGGAACTTCTGATAGGCCCATTTTTTGCCCTCCCAGAGCCTCTGCATGGCCCCTGCACTTACCTGGCATTCAAAATGGGCTGCATGGAGACTCCTGGGAGGGGCAGAGCAGGGTGAGTGGGGTCAGCCAGTCCTTGCAACAACTGGTTCGGCAAACCAGATTAAAATTGGAAGTGTCTTGGCGTTGACAAAGTCTCATTCGTCATCTTCAGGCTTCAGCTTCTGGGAGCAATGTGTGAAGGAAGAAACAGCTGCAATCACACATTGCTCCCAGAAGCACGAAGCTGAAGCCTGAAGATGACGAATGAGACTTCGTCGAAACGTCGCCAAGACACTTCCAATTTTACGCGGGAGAAAACCCGAATAACCAAAGACCTACATACAAACACCCGCGAAAACCTCAGAAAACATATATATATATGTATATAATGAACTATGCCAAAAGTGTGTGCAAGCTGATTCTAGGGTGACACTTGAGGGTCGTGGGCATGTGTAGATACATGTTCATCTATGATATTTATTCTGCCGAACTTGCAGTTCCACTGGGAGACAGTTTTTACTAACTCTATTTGTGTTTACAGACCTTCTTCTTTGATGAATGAATTAAAACCTGGCTGATTTATTGTGGGGTTTGAGAAAGTTTGAGTAACAGATTTTTCCCCCTTTGCTATTTTAACTCAGGATTTAGTCAACCCATTTTATATTTTAAACAATCGAGACATACATTTACTGATCCCATAGGGGGAAAATCTGCAGCTTCTACTCTGCTTTCAGGAATACAATCTTTTATGGGTGCACAATAAAGTAATGACATATAGCTAAACTTCAGTCTCGTAGGAAGGAGGAGGAAACAGGAAGGCAGGAAGAAGAAAGAAGACTTCCACCTGGCCATACTTTCACTGGTAGCAAAACCTCAAATTTGAGTCTTTTGAATCTAACTGAGCCTTCCCTGGCCAAGTGAACTCTGGGTGTGACTGACTTTATTCATTCCACTGCTACTAGTTTTGCATTTAGTTCACTTTATTTCTTTCTGAAAACAGACGTAGCAAAGTAGAATAGGAAAAGAGCCAAGTCTTGGCTATATAAAACCATGCTGATTGTAAATTTGAACATTTCTTCACTTTGGGTACAGTGCAGCCTAATTGCTAATTTTTGTTTAAGTTCTTCAATACAGATATTTTGATTATTACAGGCTTGCTATTTTAACTCAGGATTTAGTCAACCCATTTTATATTTTAAACAATCGAGACATACATTTACTGATCCCATAGGGGAAAATCTGCAGCTTCTACTCTGCTTTCAGGAATACAATCTTTTATGGGTGCACAATAAAGTAATGACATATAGCTAAACTTCAGTCTCGTAGGAAGGAGGAGGAAACAGGAAGGCAGGAAGAAGAAAGAAGACTTCCACCTGGCCATACTTTCACTGGTAGCAAAACCTCAAATTTGAGTCTTTTGAATCTAACTGAGCCTTCCTGGCCAAGTGAACTCTGGGTGTGACTGACTTTATTCATTCCACTTCTACTAGTTTTGCATTTAGTTCACTTTATTTCTTTCTGAAAACAGACGTAGCAAAGTAGAATAGGAAAAGAGCCAAGTCTTGGCTATATAAAACCATGCTGATTGTAAATTTGAACATTTCTTCACTTTGGGTACAGTGCAGCCTAATTGCTAATTTTTGTTTAAGTTCTTCAATACAGATATTTTGATTATTACAGGCTTGCTATTTTTATTTAATTAAGTTAGTTTCAGCTTGACTGTCAATCTAATGGAAATGTTAATTCTCTGCCGTTATGGATTCGGTTAATATTTAAGGGAAGATGGAGACAGTATAAGGCATGAAATATATTCTGATATAAAAACTTTCCACAACAGTTGACATGTCCCTCCTAAATCCACTCAGCATATAACCATCTAGTAAAGCATATAAAGCTGTGTGAAACAAGTTGATTGCCCTCTGGCAAATTAAGTTGCAGCCACTGCTTACACTCAATGAAGTCTAAAGTTTGTGCCTTTGCCTCCCACCTTTCAAAAGCTGCAATAGAAACCTTGCTTTGTACTTTTCAAACTAGATGGCAGCTGTGTTGACATTTTCCCAATTCCTGTCTTTAAGAATTATATGCAGTTCCTGCATTAAGCATCCTTAATGAAGTTTCAGAAATTTTAGCAACCAGTTCTCTGCCTGGTTGCTGGGTGGGTGTGGCTATGGTGGGCGTGGCCTACTCAGCCTCCTGCACCATGGGGTGGGGGCGTTTTTGCCCTCCCCAGACTCCAGAGGCTTTTCTCTGAAAATGGCCTCCCACAGGCTCTGGAGGCCCTCCGGAGGCCAGAAATGGGCCCATTTCTGGACTTCCGGAACTTCTGATAGGCCCATTTTTTGCCCTCCCAGAGCCTCTGCATGGCCCCTGCACTTACCTGGCATTCAAAATGGGCTGCATGGAGACTCCTGGGAGGGGCAGAGCAGGGTGAGTGGGGTCAGCCAGTCCTTGCAACAACTGGTTCGGCAAACCAGATTAAAATTGGCTGAATCTCACGCCTGCTTGAACAAAATTTGAGTTATATAGGATGTACTATACAGGAAGTACAGGACACCAAACAATTCAAATGCAGATTGGGATACCCTTACATTTTTATATTTTAAACAATCGAGACATACATTTACTGATCCCATAGGGGGAAAATCTGCAGCTTCTACTCTGCTTTCAGGAATACAATCTTTTATGGGTGCACAATAAAGTAATGACATATAGCTAAACTTCAGTCTCGTAGGAAGGAGGAGGAAACAGGAAGGCAGGAAGAAGAAAGAAGACTTCCACCTGGCCATACTTTCACTGGTAGCAAAACCTCAAATTTGAGTCTTTTGAATCCCTAACTGAGCCTTCCCTGGCCAAGTGAACTCTGGGTGTGACTGACTTTATTCATTCCACTTCTACTAGTTTTGCATTTAGTTCACTTTATTTCTTTCTGAAAACAGACGTAGCAAAGTAGAATAGGAAAAGAGCCAAGTCTTGGCTATATAAAGAGCCATGCTGATTGTAAATTTGAACATTTCTTCACTTTGGGTACAGTGCAGCCTAATTGCTAATTTTTGTTTAAGTTCTTCAATACAGATATTTTGATTATTACAGGCTTGCTATTTTAACTCAGGATTTAGTCAACCCATTTTTATATTTGACAACAGCATATTAATCTAAACTTTTGAGAACTGCTGTTCAGGTACCTGGGGCATAATGAAAACAAGAGCATCACTGAGGGATTATACTTGTCGTATTTGACTTAAGAGTTTCCCATCCCACCCCCAGTTAGTGTTGAAGTCGCCAACAGTCATATACTGAATATGAAATCTACAAAGTACAAAGCACCCGAAACAGAAACAATTATATGTATTTTTTCATGTTCATATGTCTTCCTCAAAACATGCTCTGTGTTGGGTTCTCATAAGATTTAAATTCTACTCAGAAAACCCAGAAATGAAAAGAATGTTATGTAGACCCCATATATATGCATGCACTTGCACTTGGCACAGTTCTTATCCCTTTCTCACGTACAAGCACATGTATCTATGTCTATCTTCACTTTTAAATACTTTCAAGTCAGTTTAAAGGATCTTTAAAAGTCACTTGAGGGCATCCACAATTTAAATCAGTTTAGATAAGTTGATTTGATATCTTAATTCCGTGAGCATTATTACAAGCATACTACTGATTATATTTGTGTCTGGAATTAGTTTTAATTGTCTCTCCAATTTTAATCTTACAAGATTAAATTGGCCTTTTAAAATTTGTTTGTTCTTCTACTCTGGAAGTTCTTAAAATATCATTGGCACATGGATACTATGTAAAAGAAGAGACATTAGTATTCTTCTTGTTTTTATTAAGGGTATATATTATGATATAATTGTAGAATATAAAACACCTTATGAAAAGGGGAGGCAAAATGAAGCAGGCACTGCTCCTCTTCTTAATTTCATTTAGAATATGTATTCATGAATATTGCATTTTCTTTATTTGTAGAAGACAACCTTATATAGTTTTATTCTATCAAAGTAGAGCATAAACTGAGTCTCTATCCAAATGTTGCATTAAACCATAATGTGCTTCCTTTTTTGGTTTAACAAGTCATGTGAACCTAAGTATGTTGGTTTGTAATAAATATTTATTTCAATCTCTTGAGAAATTCATACTGCTAGGACAGATAGAAGGAAAGAGAATTAGAGGATGGTTAGCAGCAAGATGGACAGATTTAATCACATCAGTGGGAGTCCAGAAGAGCTAGTGGGCAACAGAATAGAATAGAATAGAATAGAATTTTTATTGGACAAGTGTGATTGGACACACAAGGAATTTGTCTTGGTGCATATGCTCTCAGTGTACATAAAAGAAAAGATACCTTCATCAAGGTATCCTAGAGAAGGTTTATCTACATAGTCACTAAATGTTTATGCTGATCGCACATAATCAACCTATTTATTGGCATGGCACGCTTCCTTCCTTCCTTCCTTCCTTCCTTCCTTCCTTCCTTCCTTCCTTCCTTCCTTCCTTCCTTCCTTCCTTCCTTTCTTTCTTTCTTTCTTTCTTTCTTTCTTTCTTTCTTTGTCAAACACAACAGTATATATAAGTATAAACATGAAATAACCATATGAATTGGATACAATCAAAGGGAACATTAGGACAGGAACGGTAGGCATGCTGGTGCTCTTATGCATGCCCCTAATAGACCTTTTAGGAATGGGGTGAGGTCAATAGTAGATAGTCTTTGGTTAAAGCTTTGGGGATTTTGGGAAGAGACCACAGAGTCAGGTAGTGCATTCCAGGCATTAACAACTCTGTTTCTGAAGTCATATTTTCTTCAGTCAAGATTGGAGCGGTTCACATTATGTTTAAATCTATTGTGTGCTCGTGTATTGTTGCGATTGAAGCTGAAGTAGTCTTCAACAGGAAGGACATTGTGCAGATGATTTTATGAATTATACTCAGGTCATGCCGAAGGCAGCAGAGTTCTAAATTTTCTAAACCCAGGATTTCAAGTCTGGTGGCATAAGGTATTTTGTTGTGATCAGAGGAGTGGAGAACTCTTCTTGTAAAATATTTCTGGACACGCTCAATTGTATTAATGTCCAAAATGAGGTGTGGGTTCCAGACAGGCGAGCTGTATTCGAGAATTGGTCTAGCAAATGTTTTGTATGCTCTGGTTAGTAGTGTAATCTTTCTGGAGAAGAAGCTACGCAAGATTAAGTTTACAACTCTTAAAGCCTTTTTGGAGATGTAATTGCAGTGGGCTTTGGCACTTAGATTGTTTGATATGAAAACTCCAAGGTCTTTGATGGGGTGAGAGTCATCTACAAGGTAATGTCCATCGAGCTTGTATTTAGTGTTCTGATTCTTTTTTCCAATGTGTAAGACAGAGCATTTGCTGGTTGAGATTTGGAGTTGCCAAATTTTTGACCATTCCGACACAAAGTCAAGGTCTTTTTGAAGGGTAGCCACATTGTTGGTAGTGTTAAATAGTTTAACATCATCGGCGAAGAGAACACAATTACTTATAATATGGTCACAGAGGTCGTTAATGTATAATATAAAGAGTGTTGGTCCTAGAACGCTACCTTGGGAGACACCGCTATTGACAGGAACAGGATTTGATAGGGCACTGCCTATTTTGACCATTTGTTGTCTGTTTGACAGGAACACTGTTATCCAATTACGGAGGAGTCCGGAGATGCCGTAGGATTTAAGTTTTAGGAGAAGTTTGTCATGGACCACTGAATCAAAAGTTTTACAGAAGTCTATGTAAATTGCATCTATTGCTTTGCCCTGATCAAGATTTGTAGTCCATATGTTTTTGCAGTGAAGAAGTTGTAAATTACAGGATATTTTTTTTCTGAAACCAAATTGTTTATTAGAGAGTAGGTTGTTTGTTTCAACGTGGAGGGTGATGGATTGGTTGATGATTGATTCCATTACTTTGCAGGAGACACAGCATAAAGAAATTGGTCTGTAATTTTCAACTAGGCTGGGGTCTCCTTTTTTGAAGACAGGGATGACCGTGGCTAGTGATCATAGTTTGGGAAGGGAGCTGGTCATGAAAGATTTTTCAAAGATTATGCTTATTTATTTATTTATTTATTATTTAAATTTGTATACCGCCCTTCTCCCGAAGGACTCAGGGCGGTTCACAGCCAAGTAAAAAATGAAAATACATTATAGATACAATTAAAATACTAGTAAAAAACTTATTTGAATTGGCCACAATTAAAATTTAGAGATAAAACCCATTAAAAACCCATAACTTAAAAAAACTAACCCAGTCCAGCGCAGATAAATAAGTAAGTTTTGAGCTCGCGGCGAAAGGTTCGGAGGTCCGGAAGTTGACGAAGTCCTGGGGGGAGTTCGTTCCAGAGGGCGGGAGCCCCCACAGAGAAGGCCCTTCCCCTGGGTGTCGCCAGACGACACTGTCGCTACCGACGGCACCCTGAGGAGTCCCTCTGTGAGAGCGCACGGTCGGTGAGAGGTATTCGTAGCAGCAGGCGGTCCCGTAAGTAACCCGGCCCTATGCCATGGAGCGCTTTAAAGACGCTCACCAACACCTTGAAGCGCACCCGAAGGCCACAGGTAGCCAGTGCAGCCTGCGCAGGATAGGTGTCACTCGGGAGCCACGAGGGGCTCCCTCTATCACCCGCGCAGCTGCATTCTGGACCAACTGCAGCCTCCGGATGCCCTTCAAGGGGAGCCCCATGTAGAGAGCATTGCAGTAGTCCAGACGAGACGTCACAAGGGCGTGAGTGACTGTGCACAAGGCATCCCGGTCTAGAAAGGGGCGCAACTGGCGCACCAGGCGAACCTGGTGGAAAGCTCTCCTGGAGACGGCCGTCAAATGATCTTCAAAAGACAGCCGTGCATCCAGGAGAACACCCAAATTGCGCACCCTCTCCATCGGGGCCAATGACTCGCTCCCGACAGTCAGCCGCGGACTCAGCTGACTGTACCGGGATGCCGGCATCCACAGCCACTCCGTCTTGGAGGGATTGAGCTTGAGCCTGTTTCTCCCCATCCAGACCCGTACGGCTTCCAAACACCGGGACAGCACTTCGATAGCTTCATTGGGGTGGCCCGGTGTGGAAAAGTACAGCTGGGTGTCATCAGCGTACAGCTGGTACCTCACACCGAAGCCACTGATGATCTCACCCAGCGGCTTCATATAGATGTTGAACAGAAGGGGCGAGAGAATCGACCCCTGCGGCACCCCACAAGTGAGGCGCCGTGGGGTCGACCTCTGCCCCCCCGTCAACACCGTCTGCGACCGGTCGGAGAGATAGGAGGAGAACCACCGATAAACGGTGCCTCCCACTCCCAATCCCTCCAACCGGCGCAGCAGGATACCATGGTCGATGGTATCAAAAGCCGCTGAGAGGTCTAATAGGACCAGGGCAGAGGAATAACCCCTATCCCTGGCCCTCCAGAGATCATCCACCAACGCGACCAAAGCCGTCTCAGTGCTGTAACCGGGTCGGAAGCCGGACTGGAACGGGTCCAGATAGACAGTTTCCTCCAGGTGCAGGGGGAACTGAAATGCCACCATACTCTCTACAACCTTAGGGGTTTTGCTATAACAGTGGAAAGCTTTTTTAAGAAGTATGCACATAGACCATCAGGTCCAATAGATAAAGATGGTTTCAGTCTGCGAAGGGCCTTTTCAACATTATTTTCTGTGAAATCTATTTGTGTTAGATCGTTGTAATCATTGTTGGTACGACTGGGGAAATTTGGATATGAGCCATTACTGTTAACAAAGACTGAGCCGAAGAATGTGTTAAAGTGGTTCATGTGTGATTGGATTTTATGCTGGTCAACCAAGAAGAGTGTTCAGCTGAATGGGCGATTAAAATTTTCAGAAATGCTAAAATTGTAGGCATTTGCTTATCTTTTAAAACTTTTTAAATTCCCTGCTTTAAAAGAGGTCAACAAAGTACACTAATTTGGAAAAAATTGATTCATTGAATTAACCTTTGGTGTTGCTTAGACATAACCCAATATAATTGGAATGCAAAACATTGTGGGTATCATCAACCCTTTCCCAGCTGATTCCCAAAAGGCTCCTGCTGCCAATATGAAAAAGAGAGAACAAGAGAGCAAATCAAGAGGAGGAGGAAAAAGAAATTCTTCTGATGTGTGTAACAACAGAAAAGGGGATAAAAATCTTGGGAACATTTTCCAACATTTAAAGCTTTAGGTAAATATATAGATTCAGCAAATGGGGGGATGGCAGGGGAAGCTTTATGAGAAGACATTCACCATAAATTAAAGGATATCATAAGACCATTTACATGGTGGTGTGATTTCCATTATGTCACTTCTTTCCATCTTTCTATAATGGAAAGGCAAATTTATTTCTACTGAATGATTATCTGACATCAAGTTGGTATCACATCTTAGTGACCACATAGATAAATTTTCCTCAGGATAATATTTTCCCATTCTGGTTCTTATATAACAACAACAACAGAGTTGGAAGGGACCTTGAAGGCCTTCTAGTCCAACCCCCTGCCCAGGCAGGAAACCCTACACCATCTCAGACAGATGGTAATCCAACATTTTCTTAAAAATTTCCAGTGTTGGAGCATTCACAACTTCTGAAGGCAAGTCATTCCACTTATTAATTGTTCTAACTGTCAGGAAATTCCTCCTTAGTTCTAAGTTGCTTCTTTCTTTGATCAGTTTCCACCCATTGCTTCTTGTTCTACCCTCAGGTGCTTTGGAGAACAGCCCGACTCCCTCTTCTTTGTGGCAACCCCTGAGATATTGGAACACTGCTATTATCTCTCCCCTAGTCCTTCTTTTTGTTAAACTAGACATACCCAGTTCCTGCAACCGTTCTTCATATGTTTTAGCCTCCAGTCCCCTAATCATCTTTGTTGCTCTTCTCTGCACTCTTTCTAGAGTTTTTTACATCGTGGCAACCAAAACTGGATGCAATATTCCAAGTGTGGCCTTACCAAGGCATTATAAAGTGGCACTAACACTTCACGTGATCTTGATTCTATCCCTCTGTTTATGCAGCCCAGAACTGTGTTGGCTTTTTTAGCAGCTGCTGCACACTGCTGGCTCATATCTAAATGGTTATCCACTAGGACTCGAAGATCCCTCTCACAGGTACTACTATTGAGCAAGGTACCACATATTCGGTACCTGTTCATTTTGGGTTTTTTTGCCTAAAGGTAGAACCTTACTTTTTTCACTGTTGAATTTCATTTTGTTAGATAGCACCCAATGTTCAAGTCCGTCAAGAGCTTCTGTAACTTAAGCCTATCTTCTGGAATGTTGGCTATTCCTGCCAGCTTGGTGTCATCTGCAAATTTGATGAGTTCCCCATCTATCCCCTTGTCCAAGTCATTGATGAAGATGTTGAAGAGTAGTGGGCCTAAAACAGAGTCTTGGGGTACTCCACAGCATACTTCCCTCCATGTGGATGTAGTTCCATTGAGGACTACATGTTGAGTGCGGTTGGTCAGCCAGTTGCGAATCCATCTGGTGGTGGTGCTGTCTAACCCACATTTTTCTACTTTATCTAGCTGTAGGTTATGGTCTACTTTATCAAATGCTTTACTGAAGTCCAAGTAAATTATATCGACAGCATTCCTCTGGTCCACTAATCTGGCCACTTTGTCAAAGAATGCAATGAGATTAGTCTGGCAGGATCTGTTTTTGACAAACCCATGTTGGCTTTTCGTTATTACTTTGTTTGCTTCTAGGTGTTTGGTGATTCGTTCTTGATTATCTTTTCCAGAATCTTTCCCAGTATTGAGGTCAGGCTGATAGGTCTGTAGTTTCCTGGATCTGTTTTTTTTCTTCCTTTTTTGAAGATGGGAACTCCATCGGCTCTTTTCCAGTCCTCTGGCATCTCCCCTGTGCTCCAGGAAGGTTCTGCATGTGTTCCAATGGCATCTCTGTTGCTGCTGTAATGGTCCTCTGCTGGTAGCTTTCTTCTCTTTTCTTCAATCTTTCCTAGCATTAGACAAGTGGTGAAATGTAAAATTTGTTACTACCAATTCGGTGGGTGTGGTGGTGGGGAGTAATGTGACTGGGTAGGCATGGCCAACTTTTTTTTTTAAACTTTTAAAAGCATTTTTTCTACAACCTCTTCGGCCAAAGAGGGTTTTAAAAAATGCTTTTAAAAGATCTGACAATCCCAGCTGAGTTTATTTATTTATTTATTTATTTATTTTATTAATTAAACTTTTATACCGCCCTTCTCCCGAAGGACTCAGGGCGGTGTACAGCCAAGATAAAAAGCAATAAGTATACAAAGTTAAAAATCAATTTAAAATACCTATTCAATAGTGGCCGAATTAAAACCGTCAAATTGACCAACCTAAAATACCCCATATAAAATTACAGAAAATTTAAAAATTTAAAATTTAAAATTTAGAAATTTAAAAAATCTAAAAAATCAGTCCAGTCCCGCTTGGATGAATAAATAAGTTTTTAATTCCCGACGAAAGGTCCGAAGGTCAGATATTTGGCGCAAACCGGGGGGAAGGTCGTTCCAGAGAGTAGGAGCTCCAACAGAGAAGGCCCTTCCCCTGGGGGCCGCCAGCCGGCATTGCTTGGCGGACGGCACCCTGAGAAGACCCTCTCTGTGAGAGCGTACGGGTCGATGGGAGGCATAAGGTAACAGCAGGCGGTCCCGTAAGTACCCGGGCCCTAAGCCATGGAGCGCTTTAAAGGTGGTGACCAGAACCTTGAAGCGCACCCGAAAGACCACAGGTAGCCAGTGCAGACTGCGCAGGAGTGGTGTTACCCGGGAGCAACGTGGTGCTCCCTCAATCACCCGTGCAGCTGCATTCTGGACTAGCTGAAGTCTCCGGGTGCACCTCAGGGGTAGCCCCATGTAGAGAGCATTGCAATAATCCAGGCGAGAAGTGACGAGAGCATGAGTGACCGTGCATAAGGCATCCCGGTCCAGAAAGGGGCGCAACTGGCGAACCAGGCGAACCTGGTAAAAAGCTCTCCTGGAGACGGCCGCCACATGGTCTTAAAACGACAGCCATCCATCCAGGAGAACGCCCAAGTTGCTCACCCTTTCCATCGGGGCCAATGACTCACCCCCAACAGTCAGCTGCGGTTGCCCCATCATAAGAGGTTTTTTTTAAAAAAAGCATTTTTTTTGCCTTTAAAAGAATAAAAAAAGCCTCTGACAATCAGGAAATTCAGCTGGGATTGTCAGAGCCTTTTAAAAGCATTTTTTTTTACAATCTCTTCAGCCAAAGAGGTTGTAAAAATGCTTTTAAAAGGCTTTGACAATCAGGCAACTCAGCTAGGATCATCAGCACCTTTTAAAAGCATTTAGAAAAAATGCTTTTAAAAGGCTCTGACAACCCAGCTGGGCTGCATGATCATCAGAGGCTTTTTTTTAGCTTTTAAAAGCATTTTTTTCAGCTGAAGAAAAAATGCTTTTAAAAGTAAAAAAACTGTCTGATGATCACGCAGCTCAGCTGGGCATGGGGGGCCCCCAGGGATTTTTGCTACTGGTTCTCCAAACCACTGGCCACCAATCGCTACCGGATCAGGCGATCCGGTCCGAACCAGGAGCATTTCACCCCTGTATTAGACCCTTCTCTATGTCAAGGTTCCAGAAAAACCTCTTCTGCATAAAAAAACCTCAGAAGCCATTGTCTTTCAGAGTTCTTTACTAGCATGAGGAAACTGGCACACGATGAGTGAAATTCCAAAACTGAACTTCCAGATTCTTTTCCCAGTTATACAAACCCCAAGAGTCCCACCCCCCTAACCCCTTTGCTGGTCACATGGTCCCATGTTCTCCCAGTTCATTTGAATATCTTCTCGCCACTCCTCCTGCAGATGTGAACACCATCCGACCTTGACCGCTTGAAGAATGTTACCATACCCCTCAACCCCCCTTCTTCCCCTCAGAGGAAAAATGTGGCAGTGTCTGGAACCCTAAAGTCTAGTATGGTTTCCAGGCCTGACACTCTAGAGGGTTCTATTGCCACAGCCAACTCGGCATGGCCAAGTCACTGCAGCCAACTAACTGCAGGACTAACTGCCATGGGCAACTCACCATGGAACAACTTGCTGTGGGACAAGAGTTCTAGTAATATTGAAGAAATAATGGAATAGAATCATTAAAGAAATGATGTGAAAGGAAGACAAAATGAACGTGGATAACAAAAATTAAAATAATTGAAAAGAATTAAATTGAATTATTGAATTGTCCCGCAGCAAGTTGTCCTGTGGTGAGTTGACCAGGTCAAGTTGTCCCACAAGTGAGTTGGCTGTGGCAAGTTGTCCATGGTAAGTTGTCCACAGTAAGTTGGCTGAAGCGACTTGTCCCATTCTGTTTCCAGACAGCTCGGCTTTTAACATAAGTATGCAAAAGTACGATAATTTGAGCCTGGCTGAATAAATAACTCTGTATTCAATAATCCATGTGTTAGGTTTGTTAGTTATTCATGATATTCACACAAGTCTTGTTGAAGTTCAAAATTGTCAATATCCTGTTTCTCTTTTTTTGACTTCTTCAAAGTCTGACTCTGGCTTTTCTAGAATGTAACAGGGAAAACCATTGCCTGCAAGATTCTAATTATCATATCTTGGCTGCTGATTCCTTTACAGATGATTATTGATCCTAAAAAGTAAGAATCTATGCAGTATCTCATTATCTTCATTGTCAATTAAAAGGCTACTTGTTACATTTATTGTCATTAGTTTGGTCTTTATTAAATTTAATCTGTCACATATTTTCACTGTGCCTCTTGATTTTCATTACTAGAGCTTTCAGATCATTTGAATTTTAAACAATCAGATTAATGTCATCAGCATAACATAGGATATTCATCTTTTTTCCCCCTTTTGTTTTAAATCTTGCTCATCTTCTTGGAATCCGGTTTACATCCATATATACTGTATTCCACATATACATTAAATAATTAAGCAGAGAATGTACAATTTTGTCTCATTCTTTTGCTGATCTGCAGCCCATCTGTTTCACCATCTGCATCTTTCTGACCTGTATACAGTATAAAGTTTGCATAATAACAGTAAGATGCGAATTCCCATCTTCTTAAGCATATTTCCCAGCTTGACATGGTTGACATAGTCAAAGTCATCATATATTAACAAATTGTACATTTTTTCACTTCTAAATGTTATGAACCTTTAATAATTTGGGGTTAGGAACAGGGAAACTCCAAATATTATGGTATCAAATAACAACAAGGGAGACAGCAATATATAGGATTAGTTATAGAGTACCAGAGATTATTACACCATGAAAGACAGATATTCACAAACATTACTTTGACTACTTTCTAATTAAATAGATATAAGAACACTGTCACCTAAATTCCTTTGGGAAGGAATCTTGAAAACAAATTAGTTTACATTAAAATAAATGAAAGTTTTTACAACACCCCCCCCACACACACACACACACATACACCAGGGGTGGGTTCTACTTACCTTTACTAGTGGTTCGCAGCAGGATCACGTGCACGCTCACTTCTATACATGCACAGAAGCCTCCTGATGATGTTGGGGTCAATGGGCGAGGCCTGTCGCCGGTTTTACTACTGGATCGCAAGAACCGGTCCAAACTGGGGGCAACCCACCACTGACACACACATACATAGGTTTTCTACACAGAACAAGTAACTGTATGTCACCTGTGATGTCCCATTCCCGTTTTCATATGTAAATTGAAAAAATAGTAGTTAATGAAGCAACCAGTTGCAGGAATTTAGGACTAGATCATGACAAATTTGCTATTTAGAACTTGCCTGGCAATCAGTTTTTCTAGGCTAATCATTTTGGCATTTTGCCATCCAAATCTTGTGTATTTAGACATTTCTTGGAGAATTGTCATTGATTATATAAAAAGAATACCCCACATTTTGATTATTTCAAGAGGGGTCTCTAATTTTCACACCAGTTTCAGAAGGCATAGGAAGGGATGTAAAAATCTGGATAGAATCTTTTCTACCTAAACTTGGAAAATTATCCTACTTAAATACAAATTAATATATTTGGAATAAGCAATATTCACTCTATATTTAAGTTTGGATAATTGCTTACCTCCCAGAAATATTCAACAATATTAGGTAAGCATCTAGTTGAATAGATTATTCATGAAGTTTCTATACCGTTATAGCTGAAGTAAAGAATTTAGATTTCTTGGCATGCTTCTTTGCTGATTTGAAAAATTAAATGGCTCAGCAGACTAAGTCTGTCTGTTATTAACAGAGCTGCTTGCAATTACTGCAAGGTCAAGTCCCACCAGGCCCAAGGTTGACTCAACCTTCCATCCTTTATAAGGTAGGTAAAATGAGGACCCAGATTGTTGGGGGCAATAAAAGTTGACTTTGTATATAATATACAAATGGATGAAGACTATTGCTTAACACTGTGTAAGCCGCCCTGAGTCTTCGGAGAAGGGCGGGATATAAATTCAAATAAATAAAAATAAATAAATAATAAAATTGATGGATTACTATTTGATCCTAGAGTAGCCATAACTATGGTTAGGACCATCACTGATTCATATTTTAGTCAGTAACTGTTTTATAAAAGAATGAGAATCAAATCAATCCAGAAAAACAAAACAGTAAAATACCATCTCAAATGGCGCACAAGTCTTTTATGGAAAAATTCAGATTCTATTGTTTTATATTAAGATAGCACATCTAAATTTTGAATAGTATACTAAAAGCTAATTCTGATCCCAGTTGCCAGATATGTCCTCAGATGCTTGTCCCATTTGAGCATCAGGCTGTGCTGTTCAGAATATATACTCTGACATTAAAAAGAAAAAGAACTCATGATTTTCCCCACTGTCCCATGCTAAATTGGCAAGTACAGATATAATTATTTTTTACTGTCTGCTTTAGTGATTATTTTCTGAGATAATTCAAGAGGTGAAGCTGTGGGAGGAAAATGGTAATTGGCCATGCCCTGGCAACATTTTGGCTGTCCTAGCCAGACAGCTGTTAAAAACATAAGGCTGTAACTTTTTTGTCTCCTGTCAGGAGACAGAAAGGCCAATATGTCTGATAAACTTGGGTTTTCTCTGCACAGCTTTGGAACAGACAGCTGCTGATTAGCTATTTTTATATAAATGATGCAGGTGTGGCCTCATCAAGAACACTTTATTTCAATTTAGGGAAATGCAACTCACAAAGAAATATCAGAAGGAGGAAGATTGTTCACTTAGGCAGCTGCTTAGAGTAAAAACAAAACAGTTTATCTGTCCCCATTTGTAGGAAGAGTCAAAAACATACTCAAAGACTCATAGAAAGTCATGTTTAAATGTAATGGTGGGGACAGACAAAACTCTTATTTTTATTCCCAGAACTGTGTAAAAAGGAGTTATATTGGGGGGATTTGTCTAACAAAACATAAACATTTGAGAAATACAGTATGTACACACTTGCATCCATGTATGTTAGAAATATGCTATGTGCATGGTTATTGGTGTTTTATTTGTGGGTTGGGAGTGTCTTTGGGTTAGTCTTAACTCATAATGACCATACAGAAATGTCCCTACGGTTCTCCTGGTGAAATTTTCGTCAGTAGTTTGCCATTGCTTCCTTCCTAGGACTGAAAGAGAATGACTATCCCAAAGTCATCCTGCTGGCTTTATGCCTAAGGCAGTATAGAATCAACAGTCTTCCAGTTTCTAGTCTGGTGTCTTTAACCATTACTATAATTATTTTAAATTTATTAGCCATCCAACTCCAATGGACTATGAGCAGTTTATACTAAATTGTCTACATTAAACTAGCTCTCCCGGATGTGTGTATACACATGCATGCACATGAACACACACAAATCTCTTTCAAAAATATTTGGGACATTTTAAATAACAGTTTATATTACACTATATAGCCGTGGTGGTGCAGTGGTTAGAATGCAGTACTGCAGGCTACTTCTGCTGACTGCCAGCTGCGAGCAGTTTGGCAGTTCAGGTCTCACCGGCTTAAGGTTGACTCAGCCTTCCATTATTCTGAGGTCTGATAAAATGAGGACCCAGATTGTTGGGGGCAAAATGCTGACTCTGTAAACCGCTTAGAGAGGGCTGTAAAGCACTGTAAAGCAGTATATAAGTCTAAGTGCTATTGCTATATAAATACTGGAACATTATATATACCACACACAAATCTGCCTATATTTAATTATAATTTATATTATGCATAAAATACATCTCCTTAAAGAAAAGTTCATATAACAACTGATTTTAAATTCTATCAGTAAATTTGATGTATTTTGATTTTATAGTTAACTGCAGACTTTGATTTCCCCCCCCCCATTTTACTCTTCAAACAATATTAAAAGTTGGAATGGACCCTCCCAGCTTTAGCTTCCTCAGCTTCCTCAATCTGTTCTGGCCAATGAAATACACAAATGGATCTCTAAACTTCAAGAACCCAGTCTTATCTACTAGACCCACCAATTTAATTCAATAATTTTGCCATCACCATATTACAGAAGAAAATCTGAATGTAAGACCTTCCTTACATGCATAAGTAATGGAATTGTGATAAAGTAGTCCTTTAGCTTATGCCAGGGGTCTCCAACCTTGGTCCCTTTAAGACTTGTGGACTTCAACTCCCAGAGTCCCTCAGCCAGCAAAGCTGGCTGAGGAGCTCTGAGAGTTGAAGTCCACAAGTCTTAAAGGGACCATGGTTGGAGACCCCTTGCTTATGCAGTTTAGATAATTGCATAGTTAATGTATTTCATGTGACCTGGAAGGTCTCCACAATTAACCTTGGAGTTAATGTTAGTTAATCTGAGGTATTGAAATTAGGGCTGAGGGGGAATGGGTGGGGGAAGGAGAAATCAAACCAAATCTATTTATCTATCTAGTGCCAAATAAAATACATGGTTCAGTTCAGGTAGTCTCCCATACTGAGAAATGTGATGTTGTCTCAAAAAATTAAGCAAATGCCGCAGATGTTAAGCAAACCAATGCTTCACTATGGGCTGGTTTTCAAAAATAAAAAAAAAATCTTAAAATGCAGTTCTATGATTGTAGGACATTGCCAATTGTCATAAATATGGACTGGTTGTTGAATTCCTGTAGTGCTGTCATATGTCCCTGGTGAAAGGGGTGGCCCTCAGAACTTCAAATCTAAGTCATAATTACCCCCAGGAAGATCCATCATAACTTTGAATGTTTGGTAAGTGACAAGTCAAGGACTACCTGTATTCCAAAACAGGGATGAGGCCAAGATAAAAATATAGACATATGTTCATCCATTTTATTACATTAATTACTGTGAATGTGATTTTTCTCATGTAAGGGAGGAACAATATTAATAATTGACTCTCCAACTTTGTTCAATCTTTATCTTTAATCAACAGATGAATTGATGCTTTGCATTCGAATATACGCAATTCTTTCATATATAATCATAATAGTTTTCAAAGTTTTGGTTCATCCATGTACTCTCTTTTTAGAAATACCAACTTCAATGCATAGTTCTGTAGATAATTAAGCATTCAGTACATAATGCAGGAAAAGGTGCACTGACATAGGCCACAGGGGAAGAAGGAATAATTCTTCTGGCCCCTAGGCCTTCATCATCTTAAAAAGATATTTCTCCCATATGTTTGATGATTTCCACCTTCTGTCACATTAAACATTAATTTGCAAACTGTTTGGAGGGGATTAAGCAGGTTCTGGGAGTCCAAATGAAGTCATAGCTTGTTGTTCTGCCAAGACACTTCTTTATTCAGAGAAGGAGGAAGGACTGAACTAGATCTAATCCTTATTTATTGGCAAATCAATATATCACACATTTTCTAAAATAAGCCATGGACTGGAACAAAGTTTATCTTCAGAGACCATACTTCTTCAAATGTCATTTCAGATAAACAAAAATGTATATTTGAGGGAGAACCTGTCGCTTAGACTCAATTATCCAAAAAAAAAATTATGTATGAAGTGCATTAAATAATTTTGTTGTTAGTTGCGAAGTCGTGTCCAACCCATTGCGACCCCATGGACAATGATCCTCCAGGCCTTCCTGTCCTCTACCATCCTCTAGAGTCCATTTAAGGTCATGCCTACTGCTTCAGTGACTCCATCCAGCCACCTCGTTCTCTGTCGTCCCGTTCTTCTTTTGCCCTCAATCTTTCCCAGCATTAGGCTCTTCTCCAGTGAGTTCTTCCTTCTCATTAGGTGGCCAAAGTATTTCAGTTTCATCTTCAGAATCTGGCCTTCTAGTGTTAAATAATAAAACCCTCTAAAATAAATGCAAATATCAGTATGTACAGTAGAAATGGATATGAAGTGGAAGTGGAATTACAGGTAATCCTTGATTTACAATCACAATTGAACTCAAATTTTCTGTTGCTTAGTGAGGCAGTGTTAAGTTAATTTTGCCCCATTTTACAACCTTTCTTACCACAGTTGTTAAGTGAATCACTGCAGTTGTTAAGTTAGTAACACAGCAATAGCAATAGCACTTAGACTTATATATGGTTATTAACACTTAACATGGTTGTTAAGTGGATCTGGCTTCCCCACTGATTTGTTAGAAGGTCACAAAAAGTGTTGACATGGCCCTGGGACACTGTAACCATCATAAATATGAGTCAGTTGACAAGCATCTGAATTTTGATCATGTGATCATGGAGATGCTACAATGGTCATGAGTGTTTAAAATTGTCAAAAGTAACTTTGAAGGGTCACTAAATGAACTGTTGTAAATCTATTAGCCAGAACAATGTCACTGAATGAGTCAAACACTCATTACTGTTCATCAATACATTTCCTTTTTACCACCCTGTAACCCTTTAATTCAGAGTTGGTGTGACTGGATGGAGCTGAGCTTTTACTGACTGGATGCCCTTCCTGACATTAAGTGAAATAAAAGGTGTTCTCAAGCTGAGCTCAAGTTGTGATGACACTTTCCATGCAGTTTTCTTGGAGGTATTTATCCTAGACTTACCACAGACCATACCACAGTCTGGTCAACATCATTGGAATTTCCAGGAAGGTCTCCATGCAAATATTTACGAGGTAACTTAGCTTAGTTTCTGATATCAGCAGAAGGCAGCTAGTTCTTGTCACTGAAGTTCAAAAATAAAATTGACTGTTAGATTTCACATGGCAGTCTATCCTCAGTAAGTGAAAAGTTAATTATAAAATATAATCCTTCTGATTTTGCACATGCCTAAAGTTTATGAAAAATCTGGGTACAAATGTTAATAACCATGTTACTTTTCATATTACATCCCAAGGGGAAGTATGATAGCTATAAAACATGCTATACATCAAGCGATGTGCTTCTGTATCATGTATACCTCAAGAAAATAGCATTCTCTCAGCTAATAATGCATCCCTTGATTTAACTACAAAGAGCTATACTCTTATGAATATATTTCTTTCTTGAACTTGGTTGAAATGGGCTTTGTTGTATATATTACTCTCTTGTTCTATTATGAGTAACACAAGTTAATTCTGTCAGGGATAGATGGAACAAAAGAAATAAAAATTCAGCCTTAAGATAGTTCCTCCGAGGTTCATTCACTCTGATTAAGCTTTGCTGATGCCTTTTTAAGAAACCACTCTTCCTAGACCCTCTCCACAGCACCAGAGACTTTCTGCACAAGAATCAGCCAACCTTGAATGACTGGTGAGACAAGACTTCAAAAATGATTTGTGCCTTGCCTGCAAAAGCTGTGACGGTGGGAGGAAAGGGGAGGAACAGGGGAGAGAGAGGGGGGGAGATATTAAAGGAAGGATTGAAGAATGAAATAGGAAGGTGCCATCCAGGGGTGAAATGCTCCCAGTTTGGACCAGATCGGCCAATCCGGTAGCAATGACGATGGATGGTTCGGAGAACTGGTAGCAAAAATTCCTGTCACCCTTTGCCCATGCCCACCCAATCGCCCAGTTGCCCGGTCACCTGCTTGCCCGCCTGCCCGCCTGCTGCTTCTTTCCGGCTTGCTCGCTTTTCCCACCCAAATGGTAGGAATAAGTTGTAAAAAATGCTATTAAAAGTAAAAAAAAAGATCGCACGCCACAGCTGATCACCCCTGCATGCTGTTCTACTTACCCCATGACTCCTTTTGGCATGCAGTGCACTCGCACGTACACACACCTCACGTTTAGTAGTAAATCAGTTCAGATTTCACCACTGGTGCCATCTGCTTTAACCCTTGTGAAGTCCCATTTGTTTGGGAAACAGCCCAAACAACAGCCTTGTGGCACCCTAACATTTAATACATCTATTCCTACGTCAGCTTTCATGGATCACAGTCCACTTCATGACGAGGGCTCGGAGTGGTCCTGTGGGCACATATAATCGCCCTCAAAACTTGAGTAAGTCCTCCTCCAAGGTCCAAGGAGACGTGGGCCCACCTCCGCCTCCTTTGCTGCGACCAGGCGCCCTGGCGCTGCGCCTCGCACCTGGGCCCGCAAGTCCACTGGCTCCGTGCTGCGGCCAAGGCTTCTGCCGCAGCACTGTCCGTGGAGGAAGGGGGTCCTTGGCGCAGAGGTACTCTGGCTTGGGACAGGGCATCCGCCCCGGTTGTGACCGCTGGGAATGTAGGTCACGCGAAGTTGAACCGGCAAAACAACGACCACCGGATCTGCCGCTGGTTTAACTTCCGAGCTGTGGTGAGGTGCTCGAGATTCCGATGGTCCGCTCGACCTCCACCTGATGTCGGGCCCTCCAGATGGTGTCGCCAAGCCTCGAATGCAGCCTTGATAGCCAGCAACTCTTTTCCCAGATAGTGTAGTTGCGCCGGAAGGATTGAGTTTCCGGAGTAGTAAGCGAGGAAAAGTGTGCCACCATTCGTCGGAGCCTGTAGCAGCACCGCCCCAGAGCCACATTGACGCGCCCGCTTCACCACAAAAGGCCGGAGCGGGTCGGGATGCCTCAGGACGGGTTCCGTGACGAAGGCTTTCTTGAGGGCTGTGAATGCTTCTGCTGCGGGGACCCCACCGAATGCAACCTTCTTCCTGAGGAGCTGGGTAAGTGGAGCTGTCAGTGTGGCGAAGCCCGGGATGAAGGTCCGGTAGTAGTTGGCGGCCCAGCAGGCGCTGAACATCCTTCACCCGACGAGGGCTTCCCAGCTACACAAAGCTTCTACTTACATGGGTCCATATTATGCCCTCGGGCGAGATGATATGCCCGAGGAATTCTATGGAAGTCCGGAAGAAGACATTTCTCCAGCTTCAGCATTGAGTTGTTGCTCCCGCAAGCGTTGCAGAACCAGACCGACGTGTCGAAGGTGGCTTTCCTGGACCGAGTAAATCAGGATGTCGCCGAGGTAGATAACCACGAACCGATCCAACATGTCTCGAACACGCTGCTCATGAAGTGCTGAAAACGGCGGAGCATTGGTCAACCCAAATGGCATGACAGTGTATTCGTGAGTGTCCGTATCGGTGCCGAATGCCGTCTTCCATTCGTCTCCTTCTCGTATCCGCACCAGGTTGTAGGCCCCGGAGATCGAGCTTGGTGAAGATCGTGGCCTCCCGCAACCTTTCCAGTAGCTCCGGGATGAGCGGCAGGGGTAGCGATTCCGCACCGTAATGGCGTTTAGCCGCGGTAATCACAGCACAGGCGCAAGTCCCTGTCTTCTTCTTCACAAAGAGGACCGGGGCCGAGAGAGGGACTTTGAAGGCGGATGAACCTCGGGCCAGGTTTTTGTCCAGGAAGTCCCTGAGGCGCCAACTCGGGCCCGACATGGAATACAGGCGTCCACAGGCAGTGGTGCGTTGGGCAGAAGGTCCACGGGCAATCGAGGGGCCGGCGCGGGTAGTCGGTCCGCCTCCTTCTCGCTGAACACGCCGGGCGAAGTCCGCCAGCTCAGGAGGCAAGGTGATGGCAGCGGTGGGGACGTCTGGCCGGCACAGGTGTGGCGGATGTGATCGACGACTGCAGACTCGGGAAAGAGATGGCGTTCGCGACCAGGCCACCTGAGGATCGTGGGTCCGGCCAGGCCAACCCAAGGACCAAGGGAAAATGAAGGTCCGCCGTGACATAAAACTGGATCGCCTCCTCATGGTCCCCAATAGCCAGGCGCAAAGGCTGGGTGGCAAATTTAATGGGGCCGGACACCAGTTCTCGCCCATCAATTGTCTCTACCGCATCGGAGGGTCCACCGAACCACGGGACCGCAAACTGGGTCACAAAGGCCTGGTCCATAAAGTTTGTTGTGGCCCCTGAGTCCACCAGCGCATGCGCCTGGAGCCCGTCCGACTGGTTCCCCAACCATATCCGTGTGTCCAGAATCAGATGCCGAGGGGCCCAGAGTCTACTTCCGCAACGCGTCCAGTGGGGGCTTAGTACGCGTGCCCGACCTAGGGTTTCCCGAGGTCGGGCCTGCTCCGCTTCCGATTGGTCACGCTGTGATTCGGGACCGGCGGCGTGCCCCACTTCGCTTTCTGGGGCAAGAAGCGGGTGGCCGGGCTCCCCACAGTACAGGCACAATCCCCTTGGCGCCCGTTCCGCCTCCTGGGCTGTCAGGCGAGGTCTGGCCGCTCCCAACTCCATGGGCTCTTCCGCAGCGGTTACAAAACGTGGGGCGACCCTGGGTGCTGGTGGTGCAGGAAGTGGGGTGCAGATGTCGACGGAGGGTCCCGGGGTGCGACGGGATGGTCGCCGTTGCAGACGGGCATCGAGGCGGAGACAAAGGGCACCAAGTTGTCGAGGGTCCGCGGCGCCCACGCGGGCCAGCCTGCCTTGCAATTCCTCTGAGAGTCCCTCCTGAACGCGCCCACCAGCGCTGCATCATTCCAGTCAGAGTCCTGGCACAAAAGACGAAATTCGCGATGTACTCCTGCAGGGGCGTTTCTTTGACGGAGTTCCTTAAGGCGCCTGGTTGCCGCCAGCATTCGAACGGGTCCTCATACATGGTGCGAGGTGCTGCCAAAACGCTGTTGGTCCGCCAGCAGGGGCTGTCCTGGAGCAAGAGGGGCGTGGCCCATCGAGCAGCCGAGCCGGAAAGAAGGTTAATCACGAAGGCCACCTTAGCCCGGTCGCCTGGGAAATCCTCTGGCCTCATAGCCATGTAGAGCTGGCACTGTCCCAAGAAGGTCGGGAACATCTCAGCAGAGACTTTAAAAAAAATATATATTTAAAGGCTACTTTGGGGATCTCACCTGAGTTCCTCATCAGCAGAACCTTAAAAAACATGTTTTCTGTAGAAAACATGTAGAAAAACTCCTTTTAAAAGAGTCTAAGCCACTTACCTGATTACTGATCGACCTCATGGCTCTGCTCACAGCCTGAAAGCCCCAGTTTCACTTTTAGCACAAGACAGAACTAATCTAAACTTAGCTAAACTATTTCACCACTGAGTGATTAATGCTGTCTGGCTTTGCTTGCTGAGGAACTCTGGGAATTGAAGTCCACAATAAAATAAAATAAAATAAAATAAAATAAAATAAAATAAAATAAAATAAAATAAAATAAAATAAAATAAAATAAAATAAAATAAAATAAAATAAAATAAAATATTTGTGCAGCTTTCTGAGATTTGGTGTGTTTCTGTAGTGTTTCACTCTAACTACACAAACACACAAAATCTCAGAAAGCTAAATGTAGTATTTGTGTGTGTGTGTGTGTGTGTGTGTGAGTTGTGTCGTGTGTGTGTAAAGTGTGAAAGTTGGTTTTTGAGCTTTTTGTGGCTGTGTGAAGTGTGAAGTGCAGCTGCTTTTACATTGTGTGTGAGTCAGTTGTGTTGTGTTGTGTTGTGTGTAAAGTGTGAAAGTTGGTTTTTGAGCTTTTTTGTGGCTGTGTGAAGTGTGAAGTGCAGCTGCTTTTACACTGTGTGTGAGTCAGTTGTGTTGCATTGTGTTGTGTGTGTGTAAAGTGTGAAAGTTGGTTTTTGGTACCTCATATTGTTTTTTATACTTTGTTTATTATTTTTATTATTTATTGTTATTGGCCACGCCCAGCCAGCCATCTGACCACCCAGTTACGCCCACCAATTAAGCCACGCCCACAAAACTGGTAGGGAAAATTTTTAGATTTCACCCCTGCTTTGTGTGATTGTGTATTATTTCTGTGGCCTGGCAGGTTACAGACTTTCTGTTTTACCATATAGCATTTTAAAACATGAAATTTTCTGACTGCTTTAATATCAGTTCCGAAAAGGCTTCAGCAACTTTATTTTCAAAGTAACAAATTAATTATCGGACACAAACAGTCACCCACTTAGCATTCCACCTCACCATTCTTAGCTGCCAGGAGGAAGTGACATCACCCTATGGAATGAGGTTGGGCTTGAGCCCAATTTTCCTGGTGCCCATATTACCACATTGCTCCTTCACAAAGAACTGCTGCCCTGAACTTCTGGTTGGCTCCGTTGGTGATGGAGATGGTCTTTTTAGACTGCCAGCCCCGAGATCACGTTAGAGCCGTCTAGACAGCGCAAATCAGCTGTCTGACAGTTCGGAAACCTTTACCTCAGGAGAAGAGAAAAAGGTGAGTGTACGGGCGGAGGTAGAGCTTCCTGGAAAGCCCCCGGTAAGCCCCAATTCTAGGGGCTTGAGGATGAGAGCTCCCTGTTTAAGCCCAAGAGCTCCAGATCCGGGACAAGTCTGCTTTTTAGCAGACCAAGTCACTGCGACCATCTCTGCGATCAATATGATAACTTAAATTGATAAATGGCAACACAGACAGAGCAATGTCAGGAAGGTGGATAAATTCAAGTACCAGACCTTAACTCCGTTTTTAAATAGTACTTGAGAAGAGTACTTAAGAAGAATAAGAAAATGGCATTTCTATCTAAAAGGGCGTGAAAGCAAAAATTAAGGAAGTTCTCATTAACAAGGCTAGCGCTCTTAGTTCCGTTTAAACTTCTTGGAATTTACACTTACATGAAGATTTTATAAGGAGTGAAATAAGATATTCTCTTTTTTTTTTGGAAAAGATTATAGACTTACTGAAATTGTTGCAAAGTATAAAATTAAACTGAGAAATGGTTCCTAAAGATACAAAGTTTAATGTTAAGGAGGGAGGAGTCTCGTCATTTCAAATACATAAACTACAGGAAGATATGAAAAAAAAATTAAAGGGATTTTTAAAGGAAGCTTTGGAGTCACAATTTTTGGTTATAGATCAAAAATTTAAGCAGATTCAAGAGGAAATCCTTGAAATTAAAGATCAGAATGAGGATATAAGAAATGATGTGTTGGCAGCATTTAAACAACTGTGTGAATGTGTGATTCAGTTGGATGAAAGAGTAGAAGAAATCAATCAAGTTAATTTGAATTTGGAAAATAAAATAGAGGAAGTTCAGACAAAGGTGGAGAAGGTAGATGATGAATTGGTGGTGTTGCAATTTAAATCAATGGAGTTTGCTCTGAGAGTTAGAGGACTTAAAGAAAATAAGCAAGAGAATTTAAAAGAAATTTTTGCAGAGGTTTTTGCACAGGTGACTGGAGAGCAACCAGAAGAT
Organism: Ahaetulla prasina; assembly: GCF_028640845.1. Classification (NCBI taxonomy): domain Eukaryota; kingdom Metazoa; phylum Chordata; class Lepidosauria; order Squamata; family Colubridae; genus Ahaetulla; species Ahaetulla prasina. The sequence continues at coordinate 87,645,866 of NC_080540.1, forward strand.
GTTGTAATTCAAATTGAAAAAAATATATCATGTAAATTCTAAGGTTGCCAGACAGAAACAGCTACCAAGAGATATTGTGATTTATTTTACAACCAGGAGGATGACGAATGAAATTTTACAAGTATCTTATAAAAATAAAATCCAAATATTAGGACAAGAGATATTAATTTTGAAATAAATTCCTATTCAAATGTTAAGAAGTAGAAAGGAATTTGCTTTTTTGGTGGATGAGCTTAGAAATCATCAGATATGGTTTAGTGGGATGTTCCAGCTGGTTTAACAGTAAATTATACAGGAAGAAGATATTGTCTTAATACAGTATCTAAAGCAACAGATTTTTATACTAATATATTAAAGGCTGGAAGTCCATATCAAATAGTTGGGATTAAAATTGATGCAGAAGAAACATTGGAAAAAGTAGGGGATGTAAAGGAGAAAAGATTCAGTCAAGTGGTTATTAAATGTAAAGAACAAGGAGTAAAGAAGCAACAATTTCAAGTGAACAGAGTTTCTCTTTATGGGAAAGGTTAAATTACGATTAACTTTTGTTAACATATTTGTTTGTAGGAATAGTTATTTGGAATTTGTAAAATTTATTTGTATCTGTTTGAATTTATAATTTAAATGTTGGAGATGTGACTGTAGTGATGTTATTTGTTTATATATGGTTAAATTGTCAACAACTGAATTATTTGATTTGGGGGAGTCTTGATAAAAACAGAACAAGAAATGGACTTAATTAAGGAATGTATGAAAATGGCTATAAATTATTTGGTAATTTATGGTGTTGGATATATGGGGAAAAAGTGGGATTAAATGTAAATGGTATTGTTTGAATTTATATTCTAAATGTTGGAGTGATTGTAGTAATGCTAGTTGATTATATGTGGATTTGTTAAAATTTAAATTAATTTGGATAAAAATAAGGTAATGATAATAATAGAATAAGAAATGGAGTATTAAGGATTGGATAAAAATGATATTATTTATTATTATGTATGATGGATCTATAAATCTGGTGGACTATACAAGGGCCGTAATAGCTCAGGCTGTTAGAAGCCTGTTATTAGAACACAGCAGCCTGCAATTACTGCAGGTTCAAGCCCGGCCCGAGGTTGACTCAGCCTTCCATCCTTTATAAGGTAGGTAAAATGAGGACCCAGATTGTTGGGGGGGCAATAAGTTGACTTTGTAAAATATACAAATAGAATGAGACTATTGCCTTATACACTGTAAGCCGCCCTGAGTCTTCGGAGAAGGGCGGGATATAAATGTAAATTTAAAAAAAAATATTACTTCGAAGAATAAAGGGGAGTAAATTGATTTTAATTTTAATATCAGCAATTGGACTTTCGCTATTGAAATATTGGAAGATGGAACATTGTATACTGTTGAAGATTGGATACTAAAATTAATGAACTTAAAAGAGAAAGCAGAAACTTTAGTGTATTTAAAAGACTGTCTATGGAAGAATATTGGAATGGAGAAGAAGGACTGAAAAGCTAAGAATGTAATAGTTTGTTCTCTTTTCTTTTTCTTTCTTTTTGAATAGATAAGGGGAGTTAAGGTACTAGGGGAGGGATGGAAGTTTATGGATTGTTTGCTTATTCTAGTTTATGATTGTTAGGTGACATATCCTGTATTTTGCTCTGGGAATTCCGGGGGTGGGGAGATTGGGTGGAGGGGAGTGGAGGGAGGGGACATGGTGACGGTTGGAGAGGGGAGGGGGGAAGTATGGGTAAAAATGTTTGTAAAACTTTTTGAATAAAAAGAAAAAAAGAACTGCTGCCCTGGGACTAGGTTGGATGAATAAGCAGTAAGTGGTTTTACCTGAAAGGGAAAAAAAACAATTTGCTCACTCTCCCAGTTCAAAAAACTACACCATCACATGGATTATCTTTGGTTATGGATTTTGCAAATGACGGCTAGGCTTAAACCCATTTAATTAATAGATCACAAGGGAGTGTAAGATAATTATAAAACATGCTGTACATCAAGCAATGTGCTTCTGTAAAATTTATTTTAGAAACATAAAACTGACTGCAGAAAAAGACCTACTAGGCCCGTGATGGTGAACTTATGACACACGTACCACAGGTGGCACAAAGCACCCTCTCTGTGGGCATGCGAGCCGTCGCCCCAGTTCAGCTCCGCCATGCATGTGTGCGTGCCTCCCGCCGGCCAGCTGGTTGTCGGATCTCTGCTGTGCATGCACGGCGGCAGAGCATGTGCGGGGGGGAGGTCATGCACACATGTGAAGGGGTCACGGGGGGGTCACATGCATGAGCAGGGGTGGGACACATGTGGATTATGGTTAGGGTTATTTATGAAAGGGAAAAAATAAATTTTTGTGCTGTTGTAGTTGGTTGTTTCTTCTTTATCTCTGAACAATTGCTAGACCCTGATTTCACTGATTTTTAATTAAATGAAGTTAATAGTATGATTTTTTTAAACATCTCTTTGGGTATTAGGATTTTTCAGCTTGAATAATTTTGAATAACATTATGGGTAAAAGATGGATTTTCTAAATTGCAATTGTACAGATAATTAATAATGTAGAATTACTGCATGCACGGTGAGCAATAAATACAGGTTCCTTCTGCTGATGGAATGATGTTATATGAAAATGTCACAAAACTTATTCTAGTTTATCCTTCTTACAGCAAATGCAGAAGACTATTTGGACCTGAGAATGGGAGATAGTGTTGAAACAAGCAGCTATAAATATAACAAAGGAATGTGATTACTGTGTTGTGATTCCTGCAGCCACTCTCATTTCGGTAATGGAGTTCTTCTGGCCAACTTTTCATATCAACATTTATTTGGTCAATTGTATCTATTATACATTATCTTACAGTGAGAAAGATCTTTTTTTTTTTTTACACAAACACACCAGTGGTGGGTTTCAAATTTTTTTACTACCGATTTTGTGGGTGTGGCTTGGTGGGCATGGCATGGCTTGGTGGGTGTGGCTTGGTGCGCATGGCAGGGGAAGAATACTGTAAAAACTCCATTCCCTCCCCAATGCAGGGGAAGGTTACTGCAAAATCCCCATTTCCTCCCAATCAGCTGGGACTTGGGAGTCAGAGAATAGATGGGGCTGAGGCCAGTCAGAACTTTTACTACCGGTTCTCCGAACTACTCAAAATTTCTGCTACTGGTTCTCCAGAACTGGTCAGAACCTGCTGAAACCCAACTCTGAAACACACACACATAAATACACCATAATTTGATTGTGTGACACTGATTTTATGTAACTGATAAAAATCAGACACATGGATAGCTGTAACATAGAGTTAATTTTTAGTACCTAGTGCAGAAAGGATTAGTTTGACAAGAACAGAATGTTACAGATCATCAGTAAAACTATTTCTCCTGAATATGCTGGGAAATAAAAGAAATCATTTTGCATATTTTACAGATTCTTGTCCCTTCAGTAATTGGCTTGAGTTTTACATTAAGAGCAGCACCGAAGATAAAATACAGATTTGACAGTTTACATGTGCAAACCAAAACTAGACATCCAAGGTTCTAAAATGAGCAATTTTATATTAGTTTTTTTTAAAAAAGACTATCTACAATGTTTCCTAGATATAAGTTATAATCAGATTTCCTATGGGTGCTGCTAAACCTTCAGAAAAGAGGGATATAGTTCCAATGAGCCACTTCACCCCTCAGCAGAGAATGGATGATTTCAGAATTAAAGCACTGAATATTAAAAAAAAATCATTACTGGAAATACATGAGCTAATATGCATTTAGCTTGGCTATCTTTTGGGATGCTCTAAGATAGCTCAACTGGTTTGTCAGGCCGTGTCATTGCACATAAGCACAAAACACATGCATCCATTCTACCACTTTCTTTTTTTCATAAATGCACACAAAAGGATACAACACCCAGAGGATCTCTTGAATAAGACGCTTTGAGCTCAGAGAAAAGTGAGCAATTCAGCAATTCCGCTCTGTGGTAGAATTAAATGTATGTGAATTCAGACTGCTTCCATTCAATTCTTTGTTAACAGATACACTAATAATATTAATAAAGGAAAATATTTGTAGCTCATGGTTGACATGAGGGGTCCTTGGTGCTCTCTGAACTTGCTTGTTTTCTTGCAGGCATTCCACTACCCAAACTAGGTAACACTAGCACTGATGATGTTACCTAGTTTGGGTAATGAAATATCTGCAAAAAACAAACAAACAAGGAAGTTCAGAGAGCACCAAGGATGCCTCACACTAATAATATGGTTCATATCTGGTTTGCTAAAATTCACATGATGTTGTGGTCCACCAGCAGCCTGTGGAGCTGGCAGTGGAGTCGGACAGTGAGGAGGCTGGGGAGGACAATGGACCAGTCCTGGAGTCAAGGGAAGGCCCAGAAAAGGGTTCTGCATTGGAGGCAGAGATGGGGTCAGGGCCATCTGGGAGTGATGCACAGACTCCGGAGCCTCCAGAGGCGGACAGCAGAGGCAGAGGAACAGGGCACCTGTTCCTAGTGCACGCATGCAAAGAGCTGCCACAAGGCAAGAGCAGCTAAAGCAAAAAGTACGACTAGGGAGTAAGGCCAGGAGATGATTGGCCCCTCCCATAAGGCTTAAAGAGCAGCAAGGGCTCTTGGGCTCTTTGTAGGAAAGCAATGTTGCTACATGTTTCTAGTCAGCGTCTCTTGTTTCTGAACTTCTGAACTTTGTGAACAAAGAAAAGCTTTGGCAGGGTGCCAAAGAAGACAAAGGTTTGTGACAAGGCCAAATGACTTTTTCTGAAGGATTTGTTTTGGAATTAATTTGGACTAAACTGAGAGTGAAGTAATTCTCAGTTGTTCTAATAAAATATGTTTGTTTAGGACTGATTGTATCTGGTAATAAACTACTTGGGCCTAGGTCACAACACTAGATGGCATCAGAGAGAGACATAGAATATGCATTCTTTACTACCATCTAATATCTCCCAGATTTTTGCAGCCCAAACACGACACATTATTACTATTCATACCTCTTTTTTTAAAAAAAGTTGTATATTTCTGCAAAAGAAAAAAAACTCTGACTGAACAAAAATGAAGCTTTCACATACAAAGAAGTTAACTTTCAAAATGTCATTGCTGTAAATGTTATCCTAAGAGTATAGAACAATCTTGACCAGAATCTTATAGCAGAGTCACTTGAAAGCAATTGGTTGGAAACAGTGGTGGGATTCAAATAATTTAACAACCAGTTCTCTGCCCTAATGATTTCTTCCAACAACCAGTTCACCAAACTGTTCAGAAAGTTAACAACCAGTTCTCCCGAAGTGGTGTGAACTGGCTGAATCTCACCACTGGTTGGAACCCACTTAAGGAGTGAGCAGAAGGATAGGGAGAGCTAGTATGGTGTGGTGGATAAGGCTCCAGGTTAGAAACTGGGAGAGTATGAGTTCTAAGCCTGCTTTAGGCACAAAACCAATTGGATGGCCTTGAGGTGGGGAGCTGGGGGGAGGACACTCTCTGTTAACCCTAGGAAGGAGTCATGGGCAAACAACAGCTAATAAAGTTGCAAAAAAAACTGCATTGTCCAGTCAATCACCAGGAGTCAACACTGACTTGAAGGAGTGTGCATGTGTATGCACATATATACACATACACACACATATACAGAGTAGCAGTGCCCATATATGTGACTAGCCAGACAATATGTTCCAGAGTGTCTTCAATCCTGTGTATAACCTTTGAGATGAAGTATCTACCAAGAACAAGGACCATGTGGCTCTGTAGGAAGAGCTCTCTGGCAATCTGAGATTGCCAGAAGTTGTGTTGATATGCTGATCAAAAACAGATGAAGAATAAAATAGAGTGGGATGGGATGGGATGGGATGGGATGGGACGGGATGGGGATACGAATAGGAATAGAAGAGTTGGAAGGGACTTGGAGGTTTTCTAGTCCAACGCCTGCTTAGGCGGGAAACCATACACCACTTCAGACAAATGGTTATCCAATCTCTTCTTAAAAACTTCCAGTTTTGGAACATTCACAAACTTCTGGAGGCAAGTTGTGAGATGTTTGCATGACTTGTTTGTGCTATTGTGTATATTGTGCTATATAAAGGTGGGTCCTTTATATATATTTGGATGGTTGCCTCTAAACATCAATAGTTTGCTTTCCTTGAAATGAATATTTGGTGATAGCTTCCTGGAGCAGCGTGCCTTGGCATTTGGAATTCAGAAGCATCTCAGGTATTTATCTCAGAGTTTTATTTGCCTTCTGAAAGTACAGAGTCAACTGGAAACAATGCATTCAAAAATATTGTTTTATTTTTAAAAACAGTTTTTCTCATCTCTGACTTCTATTTTGACTCTTTGGTAATATTAGTAGATTTTCTTTTCTTTTTAAAAATCACACTGTGCTATATTTTTGCCTTGTTTCTATGAGTGATTCTTTTATGAAATATTTAGTTTTTTAATCATGTGTCACCTGAATCATAAAGGCAACTCTATATGACTTAGTATTAAAAACCATAACATAATTATAAGAATAATTATCGGCATCATCCATCCATCATCAAAACCCAACCTACATCTTTTCATATAACTTAAACTTAAATGTAAGAATAAAACATTAATAAAATCTGCTCTAAAAACAAAAATTGGGAAATGTTTCTATTATAGAAAAGGCCCTCTCTGTATTTTGACTCACTCAGTAGTGCTTAAAACAGGGGTATTCAACCTTTTTTTAACCGCCCACCGGTTCCACAGTAATGCACCACGTCATCTGCACATGCCTCTCGCACATCGTGGATTGTGGTTGGGGGGGGACGCCAGCTACCAGCTCTTCTTGTCTGTTATAGCTGGGTGGTATAAGGAGAGATGTGCGAGCTATTCTGGGACGAGGCTCTTTTGTTTGCGGTTGCACTATAGTGCCATTTAGTTTTATTTACGTAATGTGAACTAGACTTATGCGCGGGCAATACAAATAGTATATTTTCAGAAATTTAAATTGTCATGGGGAATTTTATGAAAACCTAATGAAAATGTTTTTAAATAATGCTATGAAATTTTTTAAAAAAGTAAATTAAATTAAAAAAAAGGAAAGTGTTTCAGTATCAGACAAAACTCCTACCACCCACCATGAAAGCTGGAACGCCCACTAGTGGGCAGTAGGGACCAGGTTGACTACCACTGGCTTAAAAGAACCCTTATACCTGATCTGAAAGTGCAATAAAAATATACATAATATGAAAGTGATCACAGATCTTTTCATACTTTAAAATAAGAGCATTTCTTTAAATTTGGATCAGAAATGTGTTGATGGTCAATGCAAGGTAGATGCTGCATATTCTCAGGTGCCCCATCCCCCCCAAATACTCGAGAGGGCATAAGATAGATAGGGAAGCTCATAGAATGTACTTTGTGATACTCAGAACATCACCATTGATAGCAGTGCAGGTTGTAAATAAGCTCCTCTCCAAAACAGCTATTTGAGCTTCCCCAGTTAACAAGGAGCCTAGGAGGATTCACAAGCTGTGCAGTTGGATGAATTCAAGGTAAAACAGTCCCATCTAAGACTTGTTGTAAACCTTTTTTCAAGAGTAATTGACTTTTCTGCTATAAATCTTGGCTTCTTTGCCATCATCGATCATAAAAGTCTCCAGGGATTTAGTTCAAGGACTCCTCGCTGTGATGAGTGGATAAAGAAAAGCTGAGAAGTATTCCCATACTGAAGATATTTCAGCTCAAATCTCCAGATTGTCTTCCCTAACAATTTTAGGCAATTGTAGAAGTGAATTGTAGAATTGTAGAAGAGAAGAATTGGATAGGATCTTGAGGTGGCACCACATAAATTGTCATCTGGTGTTACAAAAAACTTTCAAAGCCACTTTCTGAGAATATGCCTCCACAAAGGACCATCAATAGCATAGCACACTGTACCTCCTTAGACATAATTAAATAAATGATCCAGTAGGATCCAGTAGCTTTGCTGGCTGAGGAACTCTGGAAGTTGAAGTCCACAAGTCTTAAAGTTGCCAAGGTTGGAAACCCCTGCAATAGGATATCTTGACTGATGATTTCAAAAGCTAATGAAACATCCAAAATAAATATGGTTTTACATTGTTCTCCCCTGTTTCCTGGTCTAAGTTACCAACTTGTCTGACCAAAGTGTTCCAAAATTTTATTAAAATGGATTTAAATAAACAGTGTTCTTTTATGCCTGTTTTCTTTACTACAAATAGAAAAAATAGAACTTCAAGAAAGCAGAATGGCTCAACCTCCTCATATTTGGAGCTGTTAAAAAATGGTTTTTGCATCTTTAAGCAAAATCGGTCATGGACATTGCAATTGTACTCTGTGTTGCAACGTACATAGTAAGCATCAGGTTGGTTTTGAATCCCCTTATCCTTCCAAATTCCATCACTCCATTTTACGTTTTTCTGCCAGCCAAGCTATATACACTTTAGAATAACCCTGAAAACCATAGTTTGAAATCAGTTCAACATGGTAAGTTGTTCATATGTGTAAATGGGAGGGAGATTCCTGTTCTCTGTAGCATGGTAAGAGGGACTATGAGGATCCTCTTTCCATCCACTTCTCTTCCTCCCTCCCTCCCTCTTCATTTCTCTCTCTTCCCCTCTATCCCCTCCCCTCTCCTTTAGTTACATCTTTGGCTGAAAACTCCTTGGGAAGAAGAAGGAAAAAGCTGCCGCTATGCCTATGAAAGCCAGAGGTGCAATGCACTGTTTCATGGGGCTCGGGAATCTATTTATAAGCTATGTCTTTTTACACGCTCTTTTTTATTATGCTGTCAATCACATCCCCCTTTCCTCTGTCCTTTGTCTTTTTCGCTCTCCTTCCTGCTTCTCCATTTGTGGCTGCTGTTCTACAAATGAAGCCCCTAACCACCCCCACCCCAAAAGAGAGCCAGGCAAACAATAAGCAGTTCTTCTTCCTTCAAGGAAAGGAACAGGTAAAAGATGCAAAAACTCCTCCCATACCTAGAGTTAAAAATAAAGATGTCTTTCTTAAAATGGTCTCTAGAAGCTTTGCAATACAAAGATAGTATTTTTGCATGATGGCACAGTAAAAAACACCAGTGGGTCCAGAATTTCTATTAGCGTGGTGCTAAAGCAAGCTATCACATGACTGATCAATTTACAACAATAATCTCTTCACTCCCGTTGTAGTTATTAAGCAAGTTCAATTCAAACCATTCTGAGCTTGATCCCTCCCAGGCCTAAGTGTCAGCAAGGTAAAGGACTGCCTGCAACTCCTCTTATCTACAGATCTCTCTCTTTTTTTTTCTCCCTCCCTCCCTCCCTCTCTCTCTCTCTCTCTCTCTCACACACACACACACACAAACACACCTCTGCCCTTTTGGACACCCTATAACTTGCATTGCAGGGTGGCAAGCAACCCCAGAAGCTCACTCATTGCTTGGCTGCCTCCTCTTTCTTCTCCCCATATTTGCCTTTTGTGCCCAGTTGCTCTGCTCCCTGTGCGGAGTCCTTTTTGTACTCAGCATCACCTGTGAACATTTCCTAACTGTGGCTAAAACTGCCATGTCTTTGGAAAGCTTTTTGCTGGTTGGTTGCCTCCATTTCAGACAGGTTTCCACTGCTTCTGCTATCTTCTTCCTGGACCCTTTTCACAGATTCTGCTATCTCTTCTTCCGACGTGGGTAAAGCTGTACTGTGTTTTTCCAAATAAGACAAAGAGAGCAGTGAATAGTCTGAAAAAGAAAAGCAAAAGCAGTGAAAGGGGTCCAAAAAGGAGACAGCGAAGGCAGCAAAAACAGCTTGAAATGGAGACAGTTAAAGTATTATTAGAAATCTAACACATCAGTGCCGGGCATGAAAGAGTTGATTTTGCCAAGACTCATAATGCATAGTTTGAATTGTTCAATGTCTTATGTTCAATTATTGTTCCATTTTAAAGCAGGTTTGATAGTAGACCCCAGAAAATTTGGATTTTCTGGAATCCCTCCAGAAAAACATACAGTAATGGTGACAGGCATATTTTCCTGAAATATAGTTTCCAAAGCAAGACTAAATTTCTCTTGCCAATCCTTGGCATATGGTTCCTATGGCATAAGAGGGAATTTCAACAGGCCAAATAAAAGTGTCTTTTGTATATATGCATTGTCTTAGCATGGCAGGAATGACTGGTATCCATTGGTTCTGAGACCAGGGGATCTTATGAAAGGCAAAACTTTTATCTTCTCCAAAAAAAGGAATCCATTGCACAGAAAGTGCAAACAAAACCATGTGAATTATTAGCTTCCCAAAAGCAATCATTTGGAACATTTCTTAGCATAAAAATATAGAAAAAAAGAAGCAACTAACCTCAGGTGCAATATGGATTTTTCTGCTTCACCATATGTCCTCCATCCTCAAGAAAGAAAAGGCATACCAAAGGAAAGGAATTAAGAAGTGGATTAGGGAAAAATGATGAAAATATTTTTGAAAAATCTATAAATATGTATTTGGAAGCTGAAGCAAGAGAAATTTCACCTGAAGAGATATTTAAATTATTTCCTTTTCCCCCTCCAAGAAATTATTACTGAACTTTCATTTTCTTTCCAATCCCTTCCTCCTTTGTTTTTCAAAGAATAGAAACCACTGAATATGGCTTGACATTTTGCAGATTTTAGGATACTTAAGAAATATTCCCTTGCCCCTAGAAAGGGAGATGTGACAGACAAGAGAGATCATTTAAATCAGGAAGCCTCAGGTGGAGAGGAAATTGAAATGCTGGAACATGCAGGATGTTAAAGAACAAAGGTTTAGGGATTTATATATCTACTCAGAAGTGAGAGAATGATCAAATCTTTGCACTAATTCTTCATATGAGAAAAGTGGGCTTATTACAAATAATGATAGAGTCATTCGTGAAGAAAGACAGTTTTCTGAGAAAGCAGGAAAATTGATAGGCAGCTTTTAGAGAAAGCAGGAGGACATGAGAATCAATAGCTCAGATAGAGACTTCTAAGGAAGGAATGGCAAAGTAGCATATCTCTGAATGAGTGGAGACACTGACCATGGCACAGAGCTGGTTCCTCAGAACCTCTCTGGATTATGAGGGGATCAGAGATTGTCCACATGTGCTCTGGACAGTTTTGCTTAGGAGGAGACCACAAGATAGGGATTTCCGGTGAGTTTGAGTATCAGGAGATAAAAAAAATTCATCATGCTTTCCACCATATTGTTGTTGTTAGTTGCGAAGTCATATCTGACCCATCGCAACCCCATGGACAAAGTTCCTCCAGGCCTTCCTGTCCTCTACCATCCCTTGGAGTCCACAGCTTCAGTGACTCCATCCAGCCACCTCATTCTCTGTTGTCCCTTTCTTCTTTTGCCCTCAATCTTTCCCAGCATTAGGCTCTTCTCCAGTGAGTCCTTCCTTCTCATTAGGTGGCCAAAGTATTTGAGTTTCATCTTCAGGATCTGGCCTTCTAAAGAGCACTCAGGGTTGATCTCCTCTAGGACTGACTGGTTTGATCCACCATAGCAGAGCCTTTTAAAGGTCACTGGGTTTCTAACCTCATTTTCTAAATATTATTTAACTTTCTTAATAAAGTTCTTCAAAACAACAAATGTGAAAAGCTACCCTGATGAGTGTCTCTTTAAAAGGAAAAACAAAGGAGCGACCAAGAACACATTCTGTAGTTTCCACTCTCCAGAATCACAGGGGCAAAGCCAGGGGTGCTATCCAGCAGGTTCTGACAGATTCTTGAGAACTGTTAGCGGAAATTTTGAGTAGTTCGGAGAACCAGCAAATACCACCTCTGGCTGGCCCCAGAGTGGGGAGGGAATGGGGATTTTGTAGTATCCTTCCCCTGCCATGCCCACCAAGCCACGCCCACCAAGCCCCATCCACAGAACCGGTAGTAAAAAAATATTGAATTTCACCGCTGGGCAAAGCAGATACCTTTTAATATTTACCATCCAATACGGCAAAGGCGAAAATGTGACAATGGACAGGAGAGAAAGCTTTCCAATGGCTGGGTGTTTCCAGCTGTGCAAGGTAGCTAGCAGCAATGGCAATATATCTGTTGTGTACTGGAGACAGATAGGCTAGGACCTTCCCTGGATCTGCTTACCACTCTGTACTCTTTATCCGATGTTTCAGAGTTTGTTTCGTGATGTATTTCATCTTAAAAATGGAGGAGGAAGAGAAGCTTAGATTTAATTCCAACAGTTATGATCCATAAATGTACTGAAAATTGTCCTGAAGAATTAATGGTGCTAGATGTCGAGGATAAAACTTAAGCTTTAACCAATGGTAGACACACTCTTAACTTAAATTTTATCATACCTGTCTCCAGTGAAATATTTGCATTTGAGACACAACAAGGTGTCTGGAGACCTTCTCTGATGAATTTATACTATAACCTTATCCAAGGAGTAAAACAAAAGCTAGAGAGCCAGCCAATGTCCTACAGCGGTTTAGCCTGAAAGAGCTTAAGTTCAGCTGGAACATAATATCCTCTCATAGATTGTTAAAAATTGAGGATAGCATTGCAAATCTTTGTCCAATAGCAGCAGCAGCATATTCACAATCAGCTTTCCTTGAGCAAGCAGATTGTATGGCTTCCCCTGAATGCTTAACACAAATCATTTCTTCTGTACTATGGACACAAATGCTTTGTTTATTCTATCTACCTATCTATCTATCTATCTATCTATCTATCTATCTATCTATCTATCTATCTATCTTCTATCTATATCTATCTATCATCTATCTATCTCTAGCTAGCTAGCTAGCTAGCTAGATATCATCCATCTATCTATATCTATCCTCTATCTATCTATCTAGCAATCATCTATCTAGCTAACTAGTTATCTACATTATCTAGCTAGCTAGCTAGCTATCATCTGTCTATCTATTTATTATCTATCTATCTATCTATCTATCTATCTATCTATCTATCTATCTATCATCTATTCACAGGTTTATGACTGCAATAAACTGCAATAAATTTATTTATTTATTTATTTATTAAATTTTTATACCGCCCTTCTCCCGAAGGACTCAGGGCGGTTTACAGCCATTATAAAAAACAACAGCAAAATACACATAAAAACATGATTAAAAAACTTATTATACAAATGGCCGAATTAAAACAATTAAAAATAAAACCCCAATTTATAAAATATTAAAACGTTAAAACTAATTAAAATCCTATTAAAATCCTATGCCAGTCCTGCGCGAACAAACAAATAGGTCTTCAACTCTTGGCGGAAAGTCCGAAGGTCCGGCAATTGTCGAAGTCCAGGGGGAAGTTCGTTCCAAGGGGTGGGAGCCTCCACAGAGAAGGCCCTCCCCCTGGGGGCCGCCAGCCGACATTGCTTGGCGGACGGCACCCTAAGGAGTCCCTCTCTGTGCGAGCGTACAGGTTGGTGGGAGGTATTCGGTAACAGCAGGCGGTCCCGTAAGTACCCTGGCCCTAAGCCATGGAGCGCTTTAAAGGTGGTCACCAACACCTTGAAGTGCACCCGAAAGACCACAGGTAGCCAGTGCAGACTGCGCAGGAGAGGTGTTACATGGGAGCAACGTGAGGCTCCCACTATCACCTGCGCAGCTGCATTCTGAACCAACTGGAGCCTCCGGGTACTCTTCAAGGGGAGCCCCATGTAGAGAGCATTACAGTAGTCCAAACGAGAGGTAACCAGAGCATGAGTGACTGTGCATAAGGCATCCCAGTCAAGGAAGGGGCGCAACTGGCGAACCAGGCGAACCTGGTAGAAAGCCCTCCTGGCGACGGTCGTCAAATGATCTTCGAAAGACAACCGTCCATCCAGGAGGATGCCCAAGTTGCGCACCCTTTCCACTGGGGCCAATGATTCGCCCCCAACAGTCAGCCGCGGTTGCAGCTGACTGTACCGGGGTGCCGGCATCCACAGCCACTCTGTCTTGGAGGGATTGAGTTTGAGCCTGTTTCTCCCCATCCAGACCCGTACAGCTTCCAGACACCGGGACAGCACTTCGATGGCTTCGTTGGGATGGCATAGGGCCGGGCTATTTACGGGACCGCCTACTGCTACCGAATACCTCTCACCGACCCGTGCGCTCTCACAGAGAGGGACTCCTCAGGGTGCCGTCAGCGAGACAGTGTCATCTGGCGACACCCAGAGGAAGGGCCTTCTCTGTGGGGGCTCCCGCCCTCTGGAACGAACTCCCCCCAGGACTTCGTCAACTCCCGGACCTCCGAACCTTCCGTCGCGAGCTTAAAACACACTTATTTATCTGCACAGGACTGGATTAGTTTTTAAATTTGTGGGTTTTTTAATGGGTTTTTTATCATTTATTCTAAATTTTAATCTCGGCCAATTGAATAAGTTTTTTAATTGTATTTTAATAGTATTTATATTGTAATATTATTGTCTATTTTATCTGGCTGTGAACCGCCCTGAGTCCTTCGGGAGAAGGGCGGTATACAAATTTAAATAATAAATAAATAAATAAATAAATAAAATAGTAATACAAGTGACAAACCAAGAGAATGACCTGGATAATTATTTTTATTGGATTTATAAAAAAAGGTTTGCTAAAGTCTCAAAGAAGCCTTTGGGATGGGAAAAAGAAAAATGAAGAGAGATCAAATCCAAGACAACATCTGAATGAATTTAAAAAAGAATAAAAATAAATTAAACAATAAAAGACTGTTGAAATATAAAGTTGGTTTGTTTGATAAAGATTAAAAAATATAAATTTCTATAAACTCTGACAATACTGTAAATACTTTTTGCTGGCACCAGAACTGAAAAATCGATGATTTATGGATTGGGATGATTTATAGATAAAATGGATAAAATGGGAAGAAGAGATATTTGTTTTATAAACTTCTAGGGGGCAAAAAATTATTAAATTAGTTTATACTTGTGATGAACATCAGAAGTCACTTCTTTCAATATTGCTTTTTTCCCCTTTTCTTACCTTTCCCTGTCTCCCCTTTCTTTGTACATTTTATTCTTTTCTCTCTCCTTTCCTCTCCCAGTTTAATTTGCATTTCTATTACTGTAATCAAACAATATTTTTTAAAAAATGCTAGATAATGGAGGGAGAAAGAGAATGTCTTCAGCAAAGCCTTTGACTATCAAGCCAGAATCATGAGACATATTAAGAACAGTAATTTAATAAGAAGAGAACCTGACATTTTTTCTTTTTTAGGAAGCTTTACAGTGAACAGGATATTGCTATCTTCTGAGAAAACAGATTGGTTTAGAAGAGAAGGTAATGATACACCAGGATACATAATGTCCACATACATTGCTGCTATATTATAAAAATTGATAAAGTAGAAGATGTGCATCTGAAAACTAGCAGTTTGGAATATGCCAGCAATGCCACCTTGTTAGCTGAAGGCAAATAAGATTTGGAAAAGCTCAATATAAAAGTAAAAATGGAAAGTGAAAAATCTGGATTCATGTTTTATAATAAGAAGATAAAGATAATGTTAACCTCCATCTTCCTTAATGAACTTACAGCTGACAGTGAGGAAGTGGTAAATAGTTTCCTGGTTTTGTTTTTAGAATTTTAAAAATTGACAGTAGTGGATAAGTAAAGAAAAAATTACTCCTACAATGGAAGACAGTGGAACATTGATTTTTAAAATAAGAATATGACATCCAAGATTACAATAGTTAAAGCAATGATCTTTCTAATGGTAATATATGAAGGAGCAAGAGAAATATACTTCATGAAGAACAAGGAAGAGAAAGCTTTTGAATTGAGGACTGAAGACAATTAAAAAAAAATATCAGAGACTGCAAGAAGAATAATTCATTAGTCTTAGAGTCAAATAAAACTGTTTACTCTTTCAAGGTGATAATCATGAACAGAAATGTATGTACTTTAGGCAGAATACATAAGTGGATGAGTGACTAAGAAAAACAACCATGCTTGGCAAAATAGGTGGAAGTAAAAGAAGAAGAAGATAAATAAAAAAGGTCAATGAAATAAAAGGTTACTGAAATATTTATTATTTTACTTTAAAAAAAACTTTATTTGCTTTTGCAGCTGGTCCCAATCTATAGGCTCAAGGAAGGGACAACAAAGGGAAAAATAATTCAAAAGAAAACAATTGAAAATATATACAAAAAGTATCCTTAAAAAAGCCATAGTGATAGCAAGGGGCAGGTCAAAATCCATTAATTCAGTTACTCAGTTATCAAGAGCCGTAGTGGCACAGTGGTTAGAATGAAGTATTACAGGCTAATTCTGTTGACTGCAGACTGCTAGCAGTTCAGCAGTTCAAGTCTCACCCAAGGTTGACTCAGCCTTCTATCCTTCCATGGTTGGTAAAATAAGGACCCAGATTGTTGGGGGCAATATGCTGAGTCTGTAAACTGCTTAGAGAGGGCTGTAAAGCACTATGAAGCAGTATATAAGTCGAAATGCTATTACTATTGCTATTGTTATTCCAACATGACTTGATGGCACATAAATAATTAACCAATATTCCTTGTTCAACATATCAAAATATATTTGGCTACTTTTAGTGATATCTTGACATTTTTTAAATGTTACCAGCTTTACTGATAATTCTTTCACTTTTCTTGGGAATTCCATAAATGTTTTCTCCACATGGTCATTCTCAATACATCACATTTAGATAACAAATGGATCCAGTCCTCTCTGGGATTAGAAGTGTTTTCTTTTTAAAGAAAAGAATGTATAATGCCCTACAGAATAATTTAAGCCTATCTCTGTATTTATTTATTTTTATTTATTTATTTGATTTCTATACCGCCCTTCTCCCGAAGGACTCAGGGCGGTGTACAGGCAAGAATAAAACAGACGGTACAATATACAAATTTAAAATGCAGTTAAAAACTTATTTTAAAATTGGCCTGAGAAGTAAAATATAAAATAAGCTAAAAAACCCCATTTAAAATTAATTTCTAAGAATTTAAAAATTTGTTAAAATCAATTTAAGCCAGCCCCGCGCGAATAAAAAGATGTGTCTTCAGTTCGCGACGGAATGTCCGAAGGTCAGGTATTTGGCGTAAACCCGGGGGAAGTTCGTTCCAGAGGGTGGAAGCCCCCACAGAGAAGGACCTTCCCCTGGGGGCCGCCAGCCGACATTGCTTGGCGGACGGCACCCTGAGAAGTCCCTCTCTGTGAGAGCGTACGGGTCGGTGGGAGGCATGTGGTAACAGCAGGCGGTCCCGTAAGTACCCAGGCCGGTATAGTATGTATACCATAACTAGTCTGTAAAAATCCAGATGACCCATGAGAGGTGTAAGTACTAGAGTTTTCTGTAGGATTTTGTTGGTTGTTTAGATTTTTAAAAATCAGATAGGGCAGGTATGATATGTATTCATTCAGTAATATGAGTAGAGATCTTTTTAAATATCCAGGAATAGGAATCAGAGCTGCTGCTGCAAATACCGTAATTCATTTTAAATTGTCTATCAAAAACTGGAATGTGCTTCAAAAGCCAGATATAAAAAGAAAAAAGAAAAGTGAGATGTATATGAAAGTTTAAATAAATTGCTACTTTTAAAAAAAATCAAAATGTCAGGAAAAAGATGTGGCCAAAGCAATTAGTTTGAAATTAGAGAAGGAAAGAGAAAGGGGGGAGGGAGGGAGAGGGAGAGAGAAGAGGAAGGAGAAAACCAGCTGGATTCTGTCACATACTTAAAGACTCTTATGATTTATGCCCTAGTAAGGAAAGTGAAATAATCTCTTGCTAATCCTTTATAGATAGCCTGACTTTAGACGGAGACAGCTGGCAAAAAAGAGAGAGAGAGAGAGAAAGATAAAAAAAAATTCATTTCCAAACTGCATAACAAGTGTAAAGATGTTCTTTTCTTTGCTCCTCAGCCTTAGTAGAGCCCAGTCCTTTCAGTTGGAAAAGGAAATGGCTTTGTGATTCTGCAGGTGTGAAATAAATAGAAAAGAAGAGAGATGGGATTTTTAAAAAATCAGACAGTCATTGAATCGAGGCATCTGTTTCACATGCACAATTCATTCTCAAAGCACTAAAGCGCCCTGGAGAAGGATTTCTTTTCATTTGTCTGAGATGGCCCAGTGCTAACCACTTCTGAAATCTAGAATTTGGGAGGTTTCATGAATATTGATTTTGCTGAACTTAGTGTACTGTATACTGTAGGTTCCATGTGAAAAAAAATATTTATGAGGTTTATATTTTTTAAATAAATGCCAGCATTTAATTTTAACTCTCTTCTCCCCACCCCAGACATTCTATAGTAGCTAACAACTCCAAAACTATAAAAGCAGGTTTTAGAAATGCATTGATTCAGTTTTATATAAACTGTCATATGGTGGGGAATAAACTTGATTGGAATAATATTTGATAGTTTAGTAATTCTGTTTCTTTTCTATTGTTTGAGGATTAGCTTTTTTTTAAAAAAAATCCTCTGTGCGTTTTTTAAATGATGGTTATTAAAGTTAAAAAAAGGAGTGGTGTATAGAATATGGCCCCACTGAGAGTTTTAAACTCATAAATTTTGGAGCTGTTGTAGCATCTCTAATTTAACTTAATGTGGTGCTTTCTTAATGTTCCCAGGGTGTGTGTGAGGATATTAGAAGAAACCTTATTACCCAAATTTGTTATTCCACGCATAAATTGAGCAGGAAATCTACCCATAATATCATGGAGTGAAAGCATAGTCTGATATCTCTGACTATATTGGACTCTTTATGGAAAAGTAATATATTTTTCTGAGATGGGTTTTCCAAACATCTTTTGTGCTCTATTTATTACAATGCCCTAATCTAAAGCACTTAGCCAATCAATCATATCCGGTCCTTCCTAACAATTCATTTTTTTCCAATTCTGGATGGATCAAGGAATAATTTCCTTTATATACCATTAGCTATTAACAAGAGAATATGAATATTAACATATGGCTGGCATCTTTCCAATCAGCTCATATTGCCTCTTTTTATTCTTGTTCTGTGGAAGGAAAAAAGCTACATGCCCCCACAAGCCTGCTATACACACGATTCTTAAGTCATAATGTGATTTGTTTTGGCTTAGCATGATGTGTGAATTTCTCCATTATATCTTATGTGACATGTTAATCAGGCCACTGTAGGCCTAATCAACAAGCCATACGGTTAGTTGGTTGGTTTAAACAAATCTGGCTCGGTATTATGTATAAATTGGGCATCCTCTTCATAAATGCTTTCTAGGCTTGTGGCAGATTCAGTGAAATCCCTCACCCTGAAGGGATTGAAGCCAAGTTCATCACACTGTTGCTATTTTAAACAGCTAGCATTGACGTTCCCGCCTCCTCCGTGCTGTCTCCTCAGTCTCTTGACATCTGTTCCCCAGGGGCCTTCTATAGAAGAGGCAGGGAAGAGAGAAAAGCCATTCTGCTAATGCAGTGGTTCCCAACCTTTTCTTGTTTGAGGCACAACCTTTTCTTGTTTGAGGCATGAAATAGATATTTAAAATCTCTGTAGCTCAAAAGTTCCCGGCACCCTCAAAAGATCTCACGGCACCCCTTAGTGCCGCGGCACACTGGTTGGGAACCACTGTGCTAATGGGTAGCTCTACTGATAACAATGCATATTGCTGGTAAAAGCTGTGGTAGGTCCTCTCAATGATAAGCATTGTAAAGTTTTTCCTAGTTCTGGCCTCTTCTGGAAGAGTTTTCCAAATTTTCTCATTGTTGCCAAAACTTTATTCAAGTCCTTGTAGCCAAGGTTATCT
The DNA here is from genome assembly GCF_028640845.1 of Ahaetulla prasina. Classification (NCBI taxonomy): domain Eukaryota; kingdom Metazoa; phylum Chordata; class Lepidosauria; order Squamata; family Colubridae; genus Ahaetulla; species Ahaetulla prasina. The sequence goes on from NC_080540.1 coordinate 87,665,515, forward strand.
GGGAGCTGAGGTTTATCCAGGAATCCAGGATAATGTTTCTAAAACTCTAAAATGAGGGAAAGCATTGCCAATGCTTTGATTTGGGCAAATATCTTTCTGGATCATTTGGAATCCTAAAACCTTGGATACTTGATCATGTGCAAGGTATTATTTCTCAGAGATTAAATTCTGTTGCACTGTTTGTTTACAAAACTTTATTAATGAGATTATAAATCTTTGATACCTGTTCTTGTCCCCACATACCTACACCATTCTTCATAATACATTAATTTTCTGTCCCTCCAAGCAAATAACTGGATCGTTGCTTTTTCACTGTTATTAAAGTCCTATTTACCCTATTATCCTATTCGATGCTGCTGGAAATATTTAATGTGGTCTAAGGTGAATTCAGTATTGGGACTGTGGAAGGCTTCAGTGGAGGTTCAAGTGGAGCATTCTTCAAAGCTGCTGTTTGAGGCTGCCTAAAAGGTGATATGAAATCACTAGTTTGCCATTTGGGGAAGGAGGGGGGGGGACTTGCCTGCCTATCTAAAGCAGCAGGTTTTTTTTTTAATCTTCCAGTCCATTGCTACCAGCCCTGGATGAAGCCCCCTGAGTAACATGGCAGCTTCTTTGAACAAATAGGATTGCCTCTGTAGCACAAAGTGTCTTGTCAAAGCAAAGCACAGCTGCCTTATAAAGGCTTAGGAAATATAGCCCTCTTACTTAGATGCTTTTGAAATGCAAAGAAGGAAAGTGTTTTCATCTTTTTTCATTTCCTTTGACATTTCCACAGAGGATTCTGCTGAATTTGTCTTTTCAGTGTCATTCTGGATTCATCTTTCCATAAATGTGCATTTTGGTCTGCGTAGCTGAGATGGCAGAAGGAGCCTTACACTTCAACCATATTTAGACATTCCTTCCACATAACATAGAATCATAAGGCTGGAAGGGATTTGGAGATCTTCTAGTCCAACCCTCCTGCCCAAGGCAGGACACCCAGATAAATGGATGTCCAATCTCTTCTTACCAACTTCCAACAACGGAGCACCAATATCTTCAGGAGGCAAGCTGTTCCATTGATTAATTCCTTGTGTGTTTAATCACACTTGGCCAATAAAGAATTCTATTCTATTCTATTCTATTCTATTCTATTCTATTCTATTCTATTCTATTCTATTCTCTCACTGTCAGAATTTTTTTCCTTAGTTCCAGATTGGATTTTCTTCTGATAAGCTTTTACCCATCGCTTCTTGCCCTACCCTCAGGGGCTTTGGAGAACAATTGACCCCTTCTTCCTTGAAGCCTTCAAATATTAGGCTATCATGTTATCCCTAAGTCCTTAAGTGTTTATTGTACAATTTGGCCTCCAGACCCTTTATCATCTTTATGGCTCTTCTCTGCACTCTTCTCTCATTCTTTCTCAGCATCTTTTTTTGTATTATGGTGACCAGAACTGGTTATAGTATTCCTAATCTAGTTTTACTAATGCAATATAGAGCAGTACTATCATTTCTGGTTGATGATCTTGATACTATACCTCTGCTGATGCAGCCTAGGACTGCATTGGCTTTTTTTTAGCAGTTGCAGCTTATTGCTGGTTCATACTTAAAATGGTGGTCAACTAAGACACCCAAATGCCACTCACCCTTTGTTGAGCCAGGTACTGCATATTATACCTATGCATTTGGTTTTTCCTGCCTAATACACATGCATATGTCTATAGGTGGAACGGGATTTCAAGCTGTTTTTAAAGCTCACATTTTAAAATCTTGTAATTATTTTTTCTATATATCAAACATTTTTCCAGACCACCATCAAGGGGTTTTGTTTTTTATTTTTGGATAACATTAAGTGCATACATTACATACCATATACTGTGTTTACCCGAAAATAAGAAAGGGTCTTGTTTTCTTTTGACCCCCAAAATATGGCCTTGGCCTTATTATGAGGAGGTCTTATCCCTAAACCTCGGCCCCGGAGTGCCGACCAGCTGCTTCACTGGTGCCACTCAGGTCGCTGCCTCCAGCAATTGTGGCAGCTTCTTTGTTGCTTCCTCTGCAAACAGCATGAGGTGAGGAGGCAAGGCAAAGGGAGGGGGGGGGAACATGCCCCAGATGCACCTGCCATCCACACGGACATTCTTCTCCTCCCGGGCAGCGGCAGCACGTTCAGCTCCCCAAATCTGGCTTGCCAATCTCGACCGGCAAGGGGGAGTGGCAGGTGGGATTGGGTGGGGAAGGAAGGAAATGGAATGGTGTTTTGGCACTCCTCTTTCTGCCTACAGTCCTCCGAAGTGTGCGAGCAGGTTAGTATGTCTTCAATAGGATTCTACTTTTTTCCTTTTTTTTTTTTCACATGCACTGTTAACAGAACATGTTAACTCTCCCTGGTCTTAACTTTGGCTGCTTCCACCATGTGCAGAGGAACATGCTGAATTTGTCTTCTCGCCGAAAAACCCAGACATTTCTTTCTACAAGGGGAACTCTGTTCTTGCAAAGGTGCCATGACTTTAACTCTCGAAACCCCTCGCTGGAAGTGTTTTCTTGGATGGTGTGAGCCCGTGCCTTTGCAATGGGCTTTCACCAAGGCCCGTGTACCTGGAACTCTGATTGGGAGCACCTGGCTATCTCTCTCGCATCGCCTTTCCAGGAAATGGGCCTCAATCCCAGACCGCCGTGCCTGCCAAGGGGGCCCTTCCTCCCACGCAGGCTACAAACTGCTGGGGGGCTGTGTGGAGACCCATGGTGGGGGGGGCTCTTTTCTCGCAAAGCCGCACTACTCCAGATGATCCCGAAAGAAAGACGCTGGGTCCTTGAAATCAGGCCGGCGTACGGCGGAGGCAGCCAAAGTTAAGTCAGGGGAAAGCAGTCTGACCCTCCCCTCACGTGTCTCCATGCAGCCCCCCAGTGGCTCACAGCCTGGGTGGGGATGAAAAGCCCACTTGGCAGGCATGGTAGCCCAGGATGGAGCCCTGTTTCCTAAAAAGGCGATGCAAGAGAGAGATGGGCCACCGAAAAGGTCATTCTGCATAGATGGCAGGTGCGTGTGGGACATGTGGGACATGTTCCCCCTTCCTTCCTCCCCCCCAGCCTCGCTTCTTCATGTCGTGTTGTTTACACAGCAGCTGCACATGCATCTAAGTATTGGGGGGCATTATTTTCAGGGGGGCTTATTTTACCACATGCACTCAAAAGCCCAATTGGGCTTATTATCTGGAGATGTGTTAGTTTCGGGAAAATATGGTACATACATACATACATACATACATACATACATACATACCTCTCATGGCCTCTACCTTTCAGGAGAGGCCATGAGAGCAAAATGTAGAAAAACAGTAAGAAAGAGTTACTGGGATGAGTTGGGCAGCTATAGAAATTGATGGCACCTTTAAAATGTTAAAGGTGTGAGTTCATTATCTTCTAGTCTGTTTTCCATTTGCAGGAATGCATTGCTTGCTTTGATGCCACTTGTTCCTTTTCATATTCCTAAAGATCAGTCATACAGATATTTATTTTGGTCTCCCTGTGGTGTCATCTAATTTGATTCCTGTGAAGGGGCCAATGCCATCATCTCTTGCAAGGATTCTCTTCTTATAGACTTGCTTATGCGCAGAAATTGTTTTGTGAACAATGCCCCATCAAATGATCCACTAACAGCAGGAAGCAATTTGAGTGGCATCGGGTAATGAAAAGTATATATACACTAATCACAATATGAAAGCTGTGTTCTACTGAGGGATTTTGTATTGAAATGCATCCTATGCTGACATCCAGCTGCAGAGTAGCTGTCTAAAGGACAAATGGATATAGAGAGATAATTTTTACCATCAGCAAATTTCTATGGTTCTCAGTTTTACGGGCTTTGTTTCCCACCCTCCATCCTGCTTCTGCAGTTTGTGTATATGTGTGTTTTGCTTGCAATTCTATAAAGCACTTTATTGGGCAGAGTTGACAGTGTGAATTACCAAAGACAAGGTAGAAAATTTGTTTTGAGATTTATGTTAGTGATCGGTTGGATAAGAGAACTGGATGTTTATTTTACTATGCTCATAGATGTTTACTTCCATAAAAATTATGACCAGGCTCATAAATTATCAAGAAGGATATACCTGTGGGCAAGAAAATGTATCAGGTTTCATAGGACTAAGGCTTCAAGGTTTGATAGGTTTCAGCTGACTACCTAAAGTACTGTATCTTTATTTCTTTATTTGTTTTCTGCTGGTAGTAGCTGTGAAGAACACTGACGCTCACATCTCACAGCCATATATAAGTCCCTGTGGAATTACATACGAAGGAGCCAGTAAGTCCTCCCTCTGGTTTTCATTCTTAGTCAACTCTCCTCTCAACAGTTTTTACTGCAATGCAATAGGCTTTTTAAAAAACTGTTTATCTTTATTGGACAGTTAGAATGAGAATATAAAAGCTGGACAAAAATATGAATAACTGGACACAAATTAATATTTTTTTCCTTTTATGACCTTTCAATCCCTCTGTTTTGGGATGGAGCTAGGGCAACTGAATGGAGCTGAGCATTTATTGGCTGGGTGCCCTTCCTCACTCCTATGTGGAGTTTGCAGCAGGTATTTTCTCTTTGCACCTTGATAGAGAAACTTCTGCTGCTGCCTAAATTAAACTCTCAACATTCTGAGTGGGAGTCAAGTGTCTTCATCTCTAGTTCACTGCGCCACTCAAAAATATGAGAAAATATATACATACATATATACATACATACATACATACATATATGCATGAATGCATATATGCTGAGACAGGAATAGTGTGAAGATCCTTAAACATAATTCATGGCTTTGGCAGAAAAGAAAATGAGATGCCAAACCAACTTGACAACAGTATATAACATCTGCCAGAAATCTATATAAATGTCCTAGATTGTATAATACAACATTAGGCAACTGTTCAATGAACTACAGAAATTCATGTCTTGGCATATATGCATTCATGCCCATCAAGTCTGATCTATTTGTGTGTTTAGTATTATATCCTCATGACTTTGTCTTGTGGTTGGAATCTTTATTTATTTTATCTATATGACCATGTAACCTCAATGTTTTCTTTCACACACTTTTGTATTCACTCCATATTCATTTAGCATTTTTTCGTTCTTGACTTTGTTTCTTCTTGTTTTGCACTTTTTAAGTAGCTACAAGCTACAAGTTTTGCATTTTTCTTAGTATTTGGATATCCTAAAATTTCTCCATCCATTTGCTCATCTGAAGCAATGTACAAAAGTCAATCTATTTTTATAGGTTAGCTGGCAATTGTTCATTCCACTTTCCACAACAAGGACAACTACCTTGGATTTCAGTGCATTCAGTTTCACCTCCATCTTCTTCATTGTTCATACAATCTAACATCCTCTGCAAATAATTTGTGTCAATATACAATAGCATGGCATTTTATACACAGACAGCATCACCACCAGTTGGTGGTGTAGTCCTTAATGGAACTACATCTACATCAGGAGTGTCAAACTTGATTTCATAGAGGGCCGCGTTACAGTTGTATTTGATCTCAGGGAGACTGGGGTGGGCGTGGCCAGAGTGGGTGTGGCCAGAATGGGCCTGGCCAGCTCGACATCACTCATATCACGGACACCTGTGGTGGTCAAGTGCTAAAGCAGGACTTCCCTCAGACCCTCCCTCACTCTCATTATAATCTCCTTCCTTCCTTCCTTCCTTCCTTCCTTCCTTCCTTCCTTCCTTCCTTCCTTCCTTCCTTCCTTCCCTCTTCATTCTCCTTTCTTCTTCATTCTCCTCTTTCCTTATTTGTCCTTCCTTATTCTCTTCCCATCTTTTCTTCATCGTTCCTCTTTCCCTTTCTCCTTTCCTGTCCCTTCTTGCATGCTCAAATGCAAAAGGGAAAACATTTCTCCTTTTGTTTTGTTTTTAGTTTGTTTTGCTATCCCTGTTTTCGGCCATAATGACCTCCTGAAGCCCTCTGTCAGCTAAAATGCAACGCAGGCTCCCCAGGGACCATTTTTGACTGTGACAGCCTTGCCTTCAGAAATTGTGGGTGCTCCATCAGTGAAGGCTTTTAAGAAGAGATTGGACAGCCATTTGTTTGAAATGTATAAGATTTCCTGCAATAGGAGGAGATTCGACTAGAAGACCTCCAAGGTCCTTCCAACTTTATTATTCTGTTATACATAAAATAGATTTATGCTTATCATCCCTAACTGGCATACTAAACTTACACAACCATTTTTCATTAAAAAAAAATACAGTTAACATCCAAGAAGATATTTCATATCCGTGTCTTCTTCCATACTCAGTGCTAAAGTATTTCTAAGCATTTAATTTATTCCCATGCATATTTTTCTTCTGTAATACATCATTCCTGCTTCATTCAGCAAACTGTATCCATACAAAACAATTGAAACCTATTCACTATATTACACGTTCTTTTTCAAATTTAATAAATGTGCAATAATTTTCTCGATGACATTTTTTTCTTGAATACTAGCATTTTTAATGTTCAGTTCAGTTCGACAATATGACTTATCAATGCTATTTCCATTCACTTTTCTAAATGTACTTTTCAGAATTTCCTCATCCCAATCCACTTCATCTGTTTTAATATTGATTCCTTTCAATCTTCCAGAAGCTCCTTCTTTTCATGCAAAAACATTGCTTTTAATTTGCATCAATACTGTTGGGCGTTTTCTATACCTCTTTTAATTTTAACTGTTCCTTGCCATCTGATTATAATCTTTGCCTTTCTATATGCTGCTTCCATTATGATATAAGTGGCAGAGAAGCATTTGAAATAATGCATAAACAAATCCACAATTTTTGCAACATTCTCATAAATTCATTTTGTTCATACTCGCCTCTTTCCTTTTATCATTCCACCAAGCATCCTTTTTCATACTTCCCATTAGTGCAACTTCCCATATTTCAGTTGTATTTTGCACCATGATTCTTTCTACTTTGTTCCAAACAGCTTCCACATAATCTTTCCTCCTGTCTGCTTTCAACCGTTAGAAAATGAATTTATATTATAGTACTTTTTCATAAATCATCTTCAGGCAATCGTTCTACTTTTATTCTTGTTACTTTCTTTTTGCTTCTTTCATAGGCACTCCAGTTTTTTCCAAGGATCTGTTCTTGATATTACCTAAACATCATCTGTCTTGTCAACCTTGTATCTGTCACTAATTTTCCCAGCCTTCCAACCTAAAGCACCAAATGAATAAAACTTTTCTGGTTAATACCTTTTACTTTCAACAGATATTCACAAACCATTACAATTTTTATTTATTCTTGGGTCTCCTAATTGACCTACCGTATATACTCGAGTATAAGCCGAGTTTTTCAGCACGTTTTTTGTGCTGAAAAACGTCCCCTCGGCTTATACTCGAGTCATCTTCGGGAACCCGCACAGGAGGGGTACGAGCGGACTCCATGGGAGGGGCGGGAGGCGGGCCCGCCGAGGTCTCGCGGGATTTGTCGCCCCAGGCCGGCCCCATTCCCGTGTCTGGTGGGCGGGCGCAAACTTGGCGGACTGTGCATTGGCGCGGGAAGCCCTGGTGGTGCAGTGAGAGGGCTGGGCAGGGGCCGCCAGCCTTCTCGGCTGAGGAGGAGGTTTCCCGACCGCGAGCTTCGCCGCCGCGAGCCACCCAAAGGCCAGAAGAAAGGTCATTCCATCGGAGTAATGGGCGAAGGCTCCTTCCTCTCCGCCTTACCCATGCTGTGCGAGCCCGGCTGGGCTGCAACCCCGCCGCCGCCGCTCCTTCCTCAGCCTCCCGGGGCTCGCGCTCTAGCAGCCGCCAAGCTCAGGCGGACTCGGCAGCTCCCCATCAGCACTCGCCGCGGCGCGATTCGGGCAGGAGGTCGGGCTCGCTCTGTGGCGGTGGCGCGCTGCCGCCGCCGCCGCCGCCGCCACGGAGCGAGCCCGACTCCTCCTGCCCGAATCGCGCCGTGCAGTGCTGATGGGGAGCTGCCGAGTCCGGCCTGAGCTTGGCGGCTGCTGAGCGCGAGCGAGGCTGAGGAAGGAGCGGCGGCGGCGGCGGCGGGGTTGCAGCCCAGCCGGGCTCGCACAGCATGGGTAAGGCGGAGAGGAAGGAGCCTTCGCCCATTACTCGATGGAATGACCTTTCTTCTGGCCTTTGGGTGGCGGCGCAGAGCGCAGCGCCATCCCGCCCGACCCTCAAACTCGCGTTCCGCTTTCTGGTAAATTGGAGCGCCCGGGTGAACAAACAATGCAGCAACTCAGAGCAAGCGGCGATTGGCCAAGCTCAACCAGTAGAAAAAAGGTTCTCCCGTGTCGTCATTGTTGCTAGGCAGATGTTCAGGCGCAGCGGGAGAGAGAAGAGGAAAACCCTCCCTCCCTCAGCCGAGAAGGACTGCACCGCCAGGGCTTCCCAATGCATAGCCTGGCGGGAGTTACTGCAGCTCACCGGCTCCGCCCCAACTGGTGGTGTTGGGGCAGCAGCTGCCGCTTTCTAGCAAAAGGTCGCTCGCCCAAAACTCCTCGCCTTCTCCTGGGAAGGGCTGGATGGCTAGCCGGAAGGGTTGAATAAGCAAGCCAACCTCCTCCCTCCTCCCTCAGCCGAGAAGGACTGCACCGCCAGGGCTTCCCGCGCCAATGCATAGCCTGGCGGGAGTTACTGCAGCTCACCCGGCTCCCGCCCCAACTGGTGGTGTTGGGGCAGCCGCTGCCGCTTTCTAGGAAAAAGGTCGCTCGCCCAAAACTCCTCCCCTTCTCCTGGGAAGGGCTGGACGGCTAGCCGGAAGGGTTGAATAAGCAAGCCAACCTCCTCCCTCCCTCCCTCCTCTCCCCATAGCGAAGGCGTTTTCCCGTTGGAAGAGAGAGAGAGAAAGGAGGGGCCGTTCCTCCCCATCTTTGATTCTTTCTTCTCCCTCCGTGCTTCAGAAGCTGGGCGTGTGTGTGCGCGCCCTAGTCCCCTTCTGTTCCGTGGCCCTGGAAGGGAGAGAGAGACGGAGAGGGGGGGCCGGTTCTCCCCTTCTTTCATTCTTTCTTCTCCCTCCGTGCTTCACCGTGCTGGGCGACCTGGAGCAGCTGCTCTTCAGCCAGATGCTCGGTGAGTCAGCCCGTCCCTTCCTTCCGTGGGGTCTGCCTTGCTGGTGAAGGTTATTGGGGCTTTTGAGCAACGGAGGAGGACGACGAGGACCCCGTTTCGCGCTGGCATTCCGGGATTTCCCTTTCTTTAGAGCTGGGAATCCTCCTTCCCCTTTGCACTCCTCCCTCCCTCCTCTCCCCATAGCGAAGGCGTTTTCCCGTTGGAAGAGAGAGAGAGAGAAAGGAGGGCCGTTCCTCCCTTCTTTCATTCTTTCTTCTCCTCCGTGCTTCAGAAGCTGGGCGTGTGTGTGCGCGCCTAGTCCCCTTCTGTTCCGTGGCGCTGGAAGAGAGAGAGAGAGAAAGGAGGGCCGTTCCTCCCTTCTTTCATTCTTTCTTCTCCTCCGTGCTTCACCGTGCTGGGCGACCTGGAGCAGCTGCTCTTCAGCCAGATGCTCGGTGAGTCAGCCCGTCCCTTCCTTCCGTGGGGTCTGCCTTGCTGGTGAAGGTTATTGGGGCTTTTGAGCAAGGGAGGAGGAGCGAGCACCGCCTTTCGCTGGCATTCCGGGATTTCCCTTTGTTTAGAGCTGGGAATCCTCCTTCCCCTTTGCACTCCTCCCTCCCTCCTCTCTCTCTCTCTCTCTCTCACACACACACACACACACACAGACTTCTAAAGTCGATTGGCACAATGCTAAGCAAACACAGCAGTGGGTCAAGGGTGAAGAGCTAGGAACCTGGCAGGTGAAAGGTTGAGCGACATGAAGGCAAAGACCACAATTGTTTTAAGAAAGAAGCTTTAGCAGGGAGGGGGGATGGGAGGGTGTTTTAAGTTTTGGCAAACAGCCAGGCCAACTGTATTGGAGAAGGTCACACAACTGGCCTTAACATTTTAGCTGCTGTCTTTTTCCTCACACTTGGGTTTAATGATATTAGAGATCCTTATTGCCCTGCCAAAAAAAAAAAAAAGAGCCACCCCAACGTCTATGAAAATTAACCTTCTCTGCCAAGAGACACTGTGCAGGGTATTTTCACTATTGGTGTGCATACAGGCTTAGATTTGTGCTGGGTTCTTAGTGCTTAGAGCACTGACCTTCAGAGGCACCCTGGTCCCTTGGAAGCTAAAGGAGGACTCATTTTCATGCTTGCAGTTGTATTGTCAATTTCTGTGAGACAATGTTGTTGAAGTAACTCACTCACTCATTCATTCATTCATTCATTCATTCCTTGTGTGTCCAATCACACTTAGCCAATAAAAATTCTATTCTATTCTATTCTATTCATTCATTCATTCATTCATTCATTCATTCATTCATTCATTCATTCATTCATTCATTCATTCCTTGTGTGTCCAATCACACTTAGCCAATAAAAATTCTATTCTATTCTATTCTATTCATTCATTCATTCCTTGTGTGTCCAATCACACTTAGCCAATAAAAATTCTATTCTATTCTATTCTATTCTATTCATTCATTCATTCCTTGTGTGTCCAATCACACTTAGCCAATAAAAATTCTATTCTATTCATTCATTCCTTGTGTGTCCAATCACACTTAGCCAATAAAAATTCTATTCTATTCTATTCTATTCTATTCTATTCTATTCTATTCTATTCATTCATTCATTCCTTGTGTGTCCAATCACACTTAGCCAATAAAAATTCTATTCTATTCATTCATTCCTTGTGTGTCCAATCACACTTAGCCAATAAAAATTCTATTCTATTCTATTCTATTCATTCATTCATTCATTCCTTGTGTGTCCAATCACACTTAGCCAATAAAAATTCTATTCTATTCTATTCTATTCTATTCTATTCTATTCTATTCTATTCTATTCTATTCTATTCTATTCTATTCTATTCTATTCATTCATTCATTCATTCATTCATTTTATTTTGTCAAATACATATTAAATAATTATATAAATATAAGCATGAATTGAATACATAAAAGGAATACAACTAAAGGGAACATTAGGACAGGGACGGTAGGCACGCTGGTGCTCTTATGCACGCCTTACAGACCTCTTAGGAATGGGGTGAGGTCAATACTAGATGCCAATGTTAGATTTACAATTTCAGTGATGATGTAGGAACCTGAACAGGATCAAACACACAATAAGTCATGAGTCCCTGCATGCCCAGAAGAGATCTAAGTCCAGCCCACCTTGAATGCTTTTCTTATCTCCCACGACCATTAGCTGGTCAGATTCTTGTAGAGAGCTTCAGCCTGCAATAAATTTATTTATTTATTTATTTATTTATTTATTTATTTATTTATTTATTTATTTATTTATTTATTTATTTATTTATTTATTTATTTATTTATTTATTTATTTATTTATTAATTTATCTTATTTATTTATTTATTTATTTATTTATTTATTTATTTATTTATTTATTTATTTATTTATTTATTTATTTATTTATTTATTTATTTATTTATTTATTTATTTATTTATTTATTTATTTATTTATTTATTTATTTATTTATTTATTTATTTATTTATTTATTTATTTATTTATTTATTTATTTATTTATTTATTTATTTATTTATTTATTTATTTATTTATTTATTTATTTATTTATTTATTTATTTATTTATTTATTTATTTATTTATTTATTTATTTATTTCCTCATCCCAATCCACTTCATCTGTTTTAATATTGATTCCTTTCAATCTTCCAGAAGCTCCTTCTTTTCATGCAAAAACATTGCTTTTAATTTGCATCAATACTGTTGGGCGTTTTCTATACCTCTTTTAATTTTAACTGTTCTTTGCCATCCGATTATAATCTTTGCCTTTCTATATGCTGCTTCCATTATGATATAAGTGGCAGAGAAGCATTTGAAATAATGCATAAACAAATCCACAATTTTTGCAACATTCTCATAAATTCATTTTGTTCATACTCGCCTCTTTCCTTTTATCATTCCACCAAGCATCCTTTTTCATACTTCCCATTAGTGCAACTTCCCATATTTCAGTTGTATTTTGCACCATGATTCTTTCTACTTTGTTCCAAACAGCTTCCACATAATCTTTCCTCCTGTCTGCTTTGAACCGTTAGAAAATGAATTTATATTATAGTACTTTTTCATAAATCATCTCCAGGCAATCGTTCTACTTTTATACTTGTTACTTTCTTTTTGCTTCTTTCATAGGCGCTCCAGTTTTTTCCAAGGATCTGTTCTTGATATTACCTAAACATCATCTGTCTTGTCAACCTTGTATCTGTCACTAATTTTCCCAGCCTTCCAACCTAAAGCACCAAATGAATAAAACTTTTCTGGTTAATACCTTTTACTTTCAACAGATATTCACAAACCATTACAATTTTTATTTATTCTTGGGTCTCCTAACTGACCTATACTTTTTTCTGTATTTCTCCTGCTTACGGATTCCTACTTTCATATGCACCCACAGCCTACTCTAGATGATATCAGTTCATATTTTCTGACATATGTTTTAGCACGTCTGTCAATAACTGCTCTATGACATCATGCTGGTCACATGACCATGGAAATGTCTTCAAACAGCGCTGGCTCAATGGCCTTGAAATGGAAATGAGCACCTCCCCTATAGTTGACAACGATTAGTGGAGTAAAATCTGCAGGGACTCCTTTACCTTTTATTCATGAAATCTATTCACAAAGTCAGACTATCTTCATTCACTCTTTTCCTTCTCTTAGTTCACAGGAACACACTTTTTTTTCCCTTTCTTTCATTTCTTAATTCATGTTTTTTTTTACCATTTAGGTTTTTTTACATTCCAGGTTGCAATCTTCCATATATCTGTGGGTCATATTGGAGCCACATACATTGTCCTCTGCTGCCATCATGTCTTTAGTCTGTTGAGACTTTCAAGGAAACTTGCAATACTAGATGCCAATGTTAGATTTACAATTTCAGTGATGATGTAGGAGCCTGAACGAGTGATCAAACACACAATAAGTCATGAGTCCCTGCATGCCCAGAAGAGATCTAAGCCCAGCCCACCTTGAATGCCTTTCTTATCTCCCACTTGTTTCCCTTGACCATTAGCTGGTCAGATTCTTGTAGAGAGCTTCAGCCTGCAATAAATCTTAATACTCATTTGAACTGCCTGAATCCCCTGGTTTCTCTGGTGCTTGACAGATCAGATTCTTCCGAGCACTTTCTATGTTTGTGAGGGTTCTTTGTTTTCCAAGAACTGGACACACAAGTGTGTATAAGATAATGATACAAAATACTTTATTGTAGCTCACAAAATGTTCCTGTTGCCCTGGATTGATTCCAGCCTCCTAGACTTTGCAAGTTGATGTAGCCATGTAAATAAGTCTTTGATGGTTAGTTTCTAATGACAAAACTCCTAAAGTTTATAAAGAACAACCTTTGCCTTCCAACAAAATATCATGCACCTCTTGGGATTAAGAGTTACCTTAGCATGGTTGCTTTTCTTCTGTTTGTTACTGAGATCTAATCAAAATTCTAAGACACTGTTTCTCAACCTTGGCCCCTTCAAGATATATGGACTTCAGCTCCCAGAATTCCCTAGCCAGCATCGCCAGCTATGGTTACCGTAGCTTATGGTCATGGCAGTTGACTGACAAAGTTCTTGCTTGCCTGTAATTTCCAGACATCGCTTCCTGATTCCTTGCCTGAATATTGTCTTTTTTCTTTTTCCTACACAGCTTTTCCACACTTTTGTAAACTAAGGGCCTGGATGGGACACTAGCACGTTCCTAAAAATACCACATGGATGCTTCTGAATAAACTGTGAATGGGAGAATGAATGATCCTCTCATGTTTCTGGAGCTGTAGATTTTTATGGCCCTTTGAGAGAAGTGAAATTATCCCTGAGGAAATGGAGGTCGAAACATTTCTGTCTCGCTGCAGCTGCTTTTTCCAAATGCAGACAGGAACCCCAACTTCATTTGTTCAAATTCCTTAAATTGTTTCTATTGTCCATGCATGCTTTTTATATGCCAATTTTAAAACCAAATCGTTTTATGAGAGAAGCAGTTTTAAATATGATGTGTTCGTTCATAATACTACAATAGTAATGCAGAAGTAGAATTATGAATAAAAAGGCATAGATTCACATCAGTTCATGAAATATCCTCTTGAGAATCTGGTCTATAAAAAGGACAAGCTGGGAAATCAGAAGCCATCTAGATATCAGTGGGAAATTTAGATTCTAGATATTATAGGAGAATCACAAATTATAGATCAAACAGATCTATTGTCATCTTATATCAAGGGTGAAATTAAAAATTTTCCCGTACCGGTTCTATGAGCATGATTTGTTGGGGGGAGGTCATGTGACTGGGTGAGTGTGGCTAACTTGACATCACTCACATCGAGGGGCTCCTCCCCTCCCAGGAGGGGCATCGAGGGGCTCCTCCCATCCACTCCTTGTCACAAATGGCAGGAAACTGGGGAGGGGAATATTCCTGCCTACCATCCTTCCCTCAGTCTATGCTGAAATTGAGGAATGGATGACTGGCAGGAAAATCCCCTTCCCCATTTTCCTGCCTTTCACAAAAATGGCTCCATTCCAGCTGCTCCCCCCACCCATGCCTCTCCCTCCTGGGGACTGCCTTAAAAGGGACAGGCTGCAGCAGCTCTGTTGTGAATGGCGGGAGAAAAGTTAGCATTCTCTCTGCTGCATTTAACATTGAATTCTGTGGCAGAGAGAATGCTAACTTTTCTTCCTCCATTCAGAATGGAGCTGCTTCTCCCTTTATGGTTCCGTCCCAGTCCCCTCCCTCCTGGGGACTATCTTAAAGAGACAGGCTGCAGCATCTCCATTTGAATGGCGGGAGAAAAGTTAGCATTCTCTCTGTTGCATTTAACATTGAATTCTGTGGAATATCCAGCGACTGGAAGAGGTGAGCAGTGACCAACTGGGCATGGGTGGAGCCAAGGAGAGGTAATTACTACCGGTTTGGTGAACTGATGCCCATAATCCCTAGCAGTTTTCCCAAACCAGTCCAAACTGGTAGGATTTCACCCCTGTCTTATATCTCTTTGCATTGTTAGCAGGTTGTTAAAAGAAGGTTGTAGAAAATCATAAACAATGAAGTGTTTTCTTAGTGTCTAAATTGCATAAACTCAGCAACAGGTTTATTGTTTCAGAAATCTAAAGAGTGAATTCAGCCAAGCTATCATGATTTATTCTGATCAGGAATGTAAATAGCAGTTTTGTTTTATTTTTATTATTATTTTTGTTCTAAAGCCATAAGAAATATCTCCTTGTATATTAGACAAATTAAATTTCATTACTGCACTTCTCAAGAGAAGCTTAATCTTTCATTCTGATAAATACCACTCTTTAGGACAAAATAAAAATGAAAATGAAATACAGGAACCTTCTGGAGTGCTTATATTGAATAAGGCAACTACCAAATGACTTTACTGACTGTGACCATGCAAATGCTGTGGCATATTATTGCAAAGGTGAAAGAAGTAGAAGTAAAAAAAATATATTGCTGAAAATTTGGAAGTTTTACCATTTGTTCTTGTAAAATGGCTTGAAAAGAGATACTTAAGAAGAATATTTCATGTCACACTTGATTTTGCATTTGTTTTATTTAAGCAAGAAGCCCTGCTGCGTTTCACTCATTTTTATTTTGTTCTGCATTTTTTTTAAAAAAGCAGCTCTGCTTTGCAGCCTCTGGAACTCCTCCAGTAGTTCTCTGAATCATATGAAAGTCATATGAAATATGAAAATCATATAAAAGAACTTCCTAGTTCTGCTTCTTTACCCCATCTAAACCCTTTTTTCACTTGTTCCTGGGGTGACATTGGTAACTATATCCAATTAATATAGTTATTACATACTCATACTTATATATATGCTTATATATCGTATAATTATTTCATGCTTATGCTTATATATACTGTGCGACAAAATAAATAAATAAAAATAAATAAATAAAACACAGCTGGAGGGCCTGAATCAATCGTCATCTGGTGAATATCAGCAATGCATCTGAAGTTGGGAGACATAACAAGTTAGACTTAAGATTTTGGAGTTAAAATGTATAACACATGTTTTGGCTAGATGTGCCCAAACAAACGACAGACAACACCAGAAATATAAGTGCTTTTCAGAGGCAAAGACATGATTGGGAGACTCAGTGCTTGGAGAATGGAAGAGGAAGGGAGAGATGGAGGGAGGGAGGGAGGAAGGGAGATGTTAATTCTTAATGACCCATAGATTTTCTTCAGAATGATCTGGCTTCAGGTGTCCTATCAGTGTAGTTACTGCTGTGTGATTGAATTAATCCATCTTGCTACTTGTCATCTTTTTGTTCTCTTTCTTTCCATTTTCCCCAGCACCATAGACTTCTCCAGAAAACTAGATGTGCCCTGGTGGCACAGTGGTTAGGATGAAATATTGCAGGCTAACTCTGCCCATGTCCTTGAGTTCAATCCTGACAGAGCTCAAGATTGACTCAGCCTTCTGTCCTTCCAAGGTTGGTAAAATGAGTACCCAGAGTGTTTGGGGCAATATGTTGACATTGTAATGCTATAAAGTACTCTGGGATGGTAAAGTGCTAAGTGCTATTGCTGTTGCTAGATTTTCACATTGTGTGCTCAAGCTATGATTATTTGCTCCTTATCAGTTTGTGGTCCCACAATTTGGACATTTTCAGAAAAGCAGCAGGATAGAGACCAAGTGTACCTTGGGGAAAATAATGTTCCATATAGAAGGGGAGACCATCAAGAAGGCCCTTTCATGAGATGAAAATGTCATTTTGTTTGAATACTATATGAGCAATGAAAATATTATTGGATTGGCAGAAACTGGTAAATCATTCTCCTACTTGAATTTGCTCTCTTAGCATACAGTTCAGCTATATTTTCCTCCTTAGTATTCCCAACTTTAGCATTCTAGTCTCCAACCACACAGAGACAGCATAGTCTATTTCCATTAAATCTGATAATAGAACTCATTCTCATCCTCTTCTTCTGAATCAGTATTTCTTATTTTCGTGATTTTTGCATTCCATGTTCCTACTGTGACTTTGCCTTCAGATTTTGTCTTCAGATATTCTTTTTCTGCATGCCAGCATTGGCAACTAAACATCTTGAAGGCTAGATATGTCTTAAATACTATTTATGATGTGGAAGCTCCTCAGTTCTTTGTAAGTACCATGTTGAGTGCCCTCTGACCGAAGGGCCTGATTATCCAGCATTATATCATCAATTATTTTATATTTTCTATCTGTATAATTGGTAAAATACAGAAATAATTTATCATTGCTTTCTTCTGCATAGTAAGAAATTATGTCTTTGTTATTGTCACTAAAGTGACCATCTAGCATCTTCCTATATCAATACTGCCCAATATATGTGCCTGCTTGCCCTAAACCAGGATAACCTTAATACCTTGGATGACACTTCTGGGATTATAAACTCTTGGCAGATTTTCCAGCATTCTTTGGTCATCCCTCTCAGGAACAAGTCATCTGTCATAATGAGGCAGGACTTTGAAATCTATCTATCTATCTATCTATCTATCTATCTATCTATCTATCTATCTATCTATCTATCATCTATCTATCTATCTATCTATCTATCTATCTATCTATCTATCTATCTATCATCTATCAATCTATCATCTCTCTCTCTCTCTCTCTTTCTCTCTCTCCCTCCTTCCCTCCCTCCCTCTCTCTCTCTCTATCTCCTATAAATATTTCATGAGCATCCACAACCCTCACCAACACCTGGTATCATTCTTGATTAGAAAGAAGTCAGCTTGTTTGTGGAAAGTATCTTGTTCTTCATAATTGATTTATGTTTTAAAATTATAGGTATAAATCCAATTAAAACAATGTACTGTTTTTTGCATTTTCAATTAAGTGGAAAATGAAATCAATCAAGCAAGAATTCTTAGAACAAGCAAACGTCTGATGTTTTGTATAAATGTTGAGTTCTATCATACAATGTCAATAAGAACTACCTAGTTCTTATTGTCTCTGAAGTAAGTCTAAATGTGTTTAAATACAAGTAGTCCACAACATATGACCACAATTGAGCCCAAAATTTATGTTGTTACGCTAAGTGAGACAGTTGCTAAGTGGGATAGTTGTTCAGTGAGTTGTTCCCCATTTTACGACCATTCTTGCCACACATGTTAAGTGAATCACTGCAGTTGTAAAGTTACTAACACAGTTGTTAAATGAATCACTGACTTTGCTTGTCAGAAGGTTGCAATAGGTGATCCTATGACCTTGGGACACTGCAAACATCATAAATGTGAGTCAGTCGCCAAGTGTCAGTTTTGATCACATGAGCATGGGGAATGCTGCAACTGCTGTAAGTGTGAAAAACAGTCACAAGGCACTTTTTCAGTGCTGTTGTAACTTTGAACGGTTACTAAATGAACTGTTGTAAATTGAGGACTAACTGCATGCAGTATGATTTCTGCCCTGAATTATTTGTAAAGATAATAAAGTGTAGGAGATGACCAGGCGGAGCCCAAAGGCAGGGTCAAATGTTCCATCAGCTTGGAGTCACAACACTCCCACAAGAGACCTAAATCCAGTTCCTTATGAATTCCATTAACTCTTATCTAGCACCAATTTGCCTAATTGTTAATAGTTCAGATTAATGTCAGGTGCAAGTTATCAGGAAAAGGAGTTGAGTTCAAAGCATTTCAAGTTTATTACATGCTACCTATACACAAGAATCTGACCTACTAACTGTGAAGGCATGGGATGACACATTTGACCCTGCCTTCAGGTTCCACCTTCAGGTTCCATCGCCTACAAAGGTGCAGGATGCAAATAAGTATTCAACTGTCTTTATTGCAGACTGGTATACTAGGGTGACATGCTAGGGTGAAATATGCCATCCCTATTATGCTAAACATGGTATCAAAGCAGAGTGCATCTTTTTGCCTAGCCTGATATTCTGATATAAAGGTTTGTCAGGGGTACATCAGAAAAATATTACCGAGCAAAACAGAACTGATTCCTAAGTAAGCAGGTGAAGATTAAACCTGAAATAATTTTATAAAGAAACATGCCATTAGAAAGGTCAACTCTAGAATTGCCTTGCCATTACTAAGATATCAGAATATTCAAGCATTTAATATGTATAAAGCTTTTAATCTTATTAAGATTAAGAATTTAGATTACTTTAAACAAATTAAAAGGTTTTTTTGTAAAACAGTTCTCCTTGCCTCTGGTTGAAACTTTTTTTTCTTTTTTTTCTTTCTTTCTTCCGTCCTTCCCTCCTTTCCTCCTTCCTTCCTTCCTTTCTTTCCTATAAATATCATAGCAAATGTAAACCAAAGCATAAAATCTTAGTTCTGCATTTCATTCCCATTTCATCATCCCAGTAATATAACCATTAGCTTGGAGGGAAAAAGAAATCTGGCAACCCATTAATGTTAAGTGGCCTTGATTTAATTAGTGCCTAAGTGCTAATTGATTCTAGGCAGTAATAAATGGTCCTTTATTAAAAGGTGACACAAATGTCAATTTTAAAAACAACTTATAACAGGTCTGCCAGAAGGAGGATCTATTCTGGAACACTTCCAAAGAAATAGAGTACAGATACTCATATCTGGAATACCTGATTAAGGTATTAGCACATGAACCCAAAGACATTGTCCCCCCTCGGTCTTCTGATATTATGGCAGCTTAAGCAATTATAGCCTTGACTGTAATGACCACTAGAACATTAATGTCATTGTTATACATTTCACAATTAATACTCTGCGATTCTCAGCCTTGGATAAAGGATTCCAGGATACAATGCTTGATTTTAGTCAAAAGGCAAAGACCAAGTGGTTCCAGGAAAAGAATGAGTAAATTTATCCCTTGGGGAAGTAACTTATTTGTTGGTAGTTAGCCAAGTAGCCACACTCTTGTGACATGAACAATACGTAAGAAGAAAACAACATCTTAATCAAATAACTATCAAGGAGAAAATCACACACACACCCCACCAACACTGATAGAGCAAGCTGCTGCATATGAACTGGGAGCAAACCCCACTCACCTACAGTGATGATGTAACCTACACAGTTAATGAATTGTCTGCAACCAAGCTCAGAGAGCACCAAACATTCACTAGTTCAACTCTGAGCTACATATATCCTCTTCTATTGGAACTATACATACATACATACATGTATGTATATATATATATATATATATATGTAGATCTTTGGTTATTCGGGTTTTCTCCCGCGTAAAATTGGAAGTGTCTTGGCGACGTTTCGACGAAGTCTCATTCGTCATCTTCAGGCTTCAGCTTCGTGCTTCTGGGAGCAATGTGTGACTGCAGCTGTTTCTTCCTTTTTAACTGCTAGTGGGGGTTTGAACTGATTGGGTGGGAGCTTGGCTGTGCTCTGATTGGATGGCTTTTTTTTTTTGGTGCTCTGATTGGCTGGCGGTGTGTCCTGTTTGGGTGGGGGCTTGGTTGTTCTCAGATTAGTCTGAGCTGCAGGGGGATTTGAGCTGGTGAGCTGCACAGCTGTTGTCCGGCTTCATGTTCGCGGTCGTGCCACATCTTCACAGTGGGTGTCAGTCTGCTGCATGTATGGATTGGAGGGGTTTGAAATGGCCAATGTTGCAGCTGCGGTCTGGCTTCTGGTCCTTAATCGTGCTTCATGATCAGTGTGGGTTTGGGTCTGCTTTCTGGGTGGATGTGTGGTTACTGCACTTGTCCCTAACACGAGGAATGACACCAGAGCCACACTCACGAGGTCCACACAGGATGTCACCACCACACATCCACCCAGAAAGCAGACTCAAACCCACACTGATCATGAAGCACGATTAAGGACCAGAAGCCAGACCGCAGCTGCAACATTGGCCATTTCAAACCCCTCCAATCCATACATGCAGCAGACTGACACCCACTGTGAAGATGTGGCATGACCGCGAACACGAAGCCGGACAACAGCTGTGCAGCTCACCAGCTCAAATCCCCCTGCAGCTCAGACTAATCTGAGCACAACCAAGCCCCCACCCAAAGAGGACACACCCCCATCCAATCAGAGCACCAAAAAAAAACCCATCCAATCAGAGCACAGCCAAGCTCCCACCCAATCAGTTCAAACCCCCACTAGCAGTTAAAAGGAAGAAACAGCTGCAGTCACACATTGCTCCCAGAAGCTGAAGCCTGAAGATGACGAATGAGACT
Organism: Ahaetulla prasina; assembly: GCF_028640845.1. Taxonomy (NCBI): domain Eukaryota; kingdom Metazoa; phylum Chordata; class Lepidosauria; order Squamata; family Colubridae; genus Ahaetulla; species Ahaetulla prasina. Next base: position 87,686,695 of record NC_080540.1, read on the forward strand.
TCGTCGAAACGTCGCCAAGACACTTCCAATTTTACGCGGGAGAAAACCCGAATAACCAAAGATCTACATACAAACACCCGCGAAAACCTCAGAAAACATATATATATATATGTGTGTGTGTGTGTGTGTGTGTATATGTGTGTGTATGTATATATATATATATTTTACAGGGACTAAATCAAAATTGTATGAACTTTCCTCCATGGGAAGCAATGCATGCTAATCTGTTTTTGAGAGAGATTTTAGATACTTTTATGCAATGATCAAAATATATTTATTTAAATTTTCAAAACTATCAGCAAAGGGTGATCAATATATCACACAGATCTACAAAAATCTTAATTGTAATCCTCAGAACCACGCACAAAATAATTCCCCAAAGCATTAAATTCATAAATATACAACACTACGTAAAACTGAACAAATGAAAATAGGCAGCAAATAGTATTTCCTCAGAAATTTTCATATTTGAGTAAAAGTTTTATTTATTTAATATGTACTATATATATTTGTGTTAGTGTGTATAACTTTGTGCACAAAATATTGTTACTTTTTTCTTTTTCTTTTGCTATTGTAGTATTGCTTTATTTTCTTTGTTGTTTTATTAAATAAACACTTACAGTCCCTCCCCAAATAAAAATATATACATTCCAATATATTTTTCTTCTAAATGAGAGAGTCATATGTAGATTTCTGTGTATTTATGTTCCTGAGAGTGTCCGGACGTAAATGCAGTAAATAAACAAACGAATCATTTGGGGCTATGTGTACAGATTTACTGATTGACAGACAGTAACCCTGACAGATGAGGGGCCGTTTTGCATTTTTCAAATGTTTTCCAATGACAAGGCTAATTCACTATTTAAAAAAAAAATTGGACAGCTACATAATTTTATGATTTGAAATAATGAGATAGTATTAGGAGGCTAAGTCTGCTTTGCTATCATCCCTGCTGTTCACTTCTTATGCAGCGGCAATTCTTACATAAACTTTCACACCAGAAATTCCAAAGCTTCAGGATAGGCTGGGAGGTCAACAAGCAAATCTCAATCCCATTAGGGCAATAAAAAAATATTATTCCTGTACTGTGCATTAAAACAAGTACCGGCGTCTAGCATATGAGTTTATGGCCAGTCTGCTGGTGTGAATCAGTAGGAGAAAGGGAAAAATGGGAAGAGAAAACACAGGAAGGGTCCTAGAGTGGCAGCTGTGCTATCTGGAGGACAGATGACCATCCTGGCTGCCAAAAAGGATGTTATGTGGCAGCAATCCCATTTGTTCAAGGCTTGTTTACAGATGTTGAGACTAAATTCCTGGGACGGAAACCCATCTCCGCAGTCGCTGGGGGTTTGCAACATAAAGGAGAAGGCCAGAAGAAAAATGGATAATAACTTTGCCACTTTGCAGGCGGTGCATGGGATTTCATATACTCCTTGATTTTCTAACTCAATTTTGTCTTTGGGGTTTCTTAGGATGGTGGATATTTTTCGGTTTGTGCAGAATGCTGTCTTGATGTTGTGTTTGTGGAGGATCTTGCTGATTCTGTCTGTGGTGCCTTTTATATATGGGAGGAGGGCTGTGCCATTTTCTTGTTCTCTGTCTTGGATTTTAGTGGGGGCTTCTTTTTGGATTAGTTTGGTAATCTTATTTCTCTGGAATCCTGCCCCACCACATACATTGGAAAAACCAACAGAAGAATAAGTGCACGCATTGAAGAACACAAGAACTCAGTCAAAAAAGAGGAACCCACTTCTTCCCTGGTCCAACACCTTAAAGCCACAGGACACGATATTGACTTTAAAAAGACCAGAACTATCGCCAAAACTGAACACTTTAACAACAGAATAATCAGAGAAGCCATCAAGATAGAAAAACGCCCACACAGCATGAACAAACGAGATGATACCTCCCGCCTACCAGCCATTTGGAAACCCGCCCTTATTGACAAACGAGTCCCTAACACGAGGAATGACACCAGAGCCACACTCACGAGGTCCACACAGGATGTCACCACCACACATCCACCCAGAAAGCAGACCCAAACCCACACTGATCATGAAGCATGACCAAGGACCAGAAGCCAGACCGCAGCTGCAACATTAGCCATTTCAAACCCCTCCAATCCATACATGCAGCAGACTGACACCCACTATGAAGATGTAGCACGACCACGAACACAAAGCCAAACAACAGCAATGCAGCTCACCAGCTCAAATCCCCCTGCAACTCAGATTAATATGAGTACAACCAAGCCCCCAACCAAACAGGACACACCCCCAGCCAATCAGAGCACAAAAAAACTCCATCCAATCAGAGCACAGCCAAGCTCCCACCCAATCAGTTCAAACCCCCACTAGCAGTTAAAAAGGAAGAAACAGTTGCAATCACACATTGCTCCCAGAAGCACGAAGCTGAAGCCTGAAGATGATGAATGAGACTTCATCGAAACGTCGCCAAGACACTTCCAATTTTACGCAGGAGAAAACCCGAATAACCAAAGACCTACATACAAACACCCGCGAAAACCTCAGAATATATATATATATATATATATATTCTTCATGATATGTTGTTTTATTTATGACAATGTTTGTGTATACTGTTGTGACAAAATGAAATAAAAAAAATTGAGGTTTGCTTTGTATTGCTTTTACTATTTGAATGGTGGTGGGTTAATCCTATTATGTCCTAAAAGTCAGGTCCTGTCTTTCTTAACCCCATTAGCTGGAGCTGAAGGTATTTTTTTTAATGAAGGAAATTGGCCTGACTTCTTAATGGGCATAAAATATCCATCTAAAGACTTGAGGCATCTGCTGTCACTTGTCGGCGCTGCTTTCTGCCTTTATTAAGATTTTTCTCCATTTCTCCTTTGGGGACATATAATACTTTGCCTTTTAATGTTCCCCAAAATATTTCATTCTCTGGTGGGGGGTGGGCTTCCTACACAAAAATATGTTAGTGGCTGGAGAGAGACATGCTGTTTGTATGCTGGGCCATTGGAGTATATAGTCAGCAGTTCCTGGCCCCACAGGAAGAAAAGGTGAAGACATAGGATGGGGGCTTCCCTGGGGGAACAGAAATGAAAACCCTCCCCAATAGAGGGATGTGCACTCATGAGAGCCGAGGATGGATGAAGGTGGCTGGTTGCAGGCAGATTTCCTAAAGGCCCAAGTGGGAACAGCTGGGCAGAAATTTTAGGGGCAAGTGCATCACATAACAGCTACAAAAAGGGATCACTGTTGACATCCAGAAAAGAATGAAGAATGGCTTTAAGCCAGTGGTGAAATCTAAATTTCTTTCCACCGGTTCTGTGGGTGTGGCTTGGTGGGGTCATGTGACTGGGTGGGTGTGGCTATGTAACCATGTGCCTGGGGGATCAAAAGATAGAAACTCACTAACAATGTCCTGCTGGAGCAGGGTTTGACTAGATGACCTCCAGGTCCCTTCCAGCCCTGAATTATCCTCTATCCACTGCGTCTAGTGCCAGGTTTGTAGTCCTTCCTTCCTCTCCCTTTTCCTTCCTTCCTTCCTTCCTTCCTTCCTTCCTTCCTTCCTTCCTTCCTTCCCTCCCTCCCTCCCACCCTCCCTTTTTTTACTTTTAAAAGCATTTTTTACAACCTCTTTGGCCACGTGGCTCAGCTGGGGGGGGGGCAGGGATTTTTGCTACCGGTTCTCCAAACCACCCGCCACCCTCGCTACCGGATCAGATGATCCAGTCTGAACCAGGAGCATTTCACCCCTGCTTTAAGCAAATTGCAAAATAAATCAAATATCAATCTCTCTTTCTTAGTGAAATGCAGAGTGGGAAAGGAGGAGAAAAGGAGGAATTAATATCTAAATTGCCCATTAAGCGGCTGCTGAAGAACAGGTAGAGAAAAATAAAAGGGGTAGAGCAAACTAGAATTGAAAAGTCTGAAGACTGTTGTAAATAGTTCTGGTTTTCACTAATTCCTGTGTGTGTGCGCGCATGTGCCCAAGTGTATATACAGACACACAGAGTAAAGGAACCAAAAGAAATCTCCACCATTATTCTCCCTTTCAGTGAAGCAATTGTGCTCCTTAAAGTCACACACACAGACACACACATAGAAACACATACAAGCAGAGAAAGAGCAGCAGTAAAAGACCCTCAAGCCATGGTCATGTCTTTATTAGGCATCCAGCTAAACTTGATGGACTGTTGAGTACAGCAATCCATTTTTTTGTTGTTGTTTCAATCCTGCATTCTGTAAAAGTTTAAGGACTAGACAGAAAGCTTTATGTAATGATTTCACTCAAACTCTCCATAAAGATTTATTGGCTCATTCTCCTGAATGAAGGATTCTTGTAAAACCCTGTTGTGTTATATATACTTCCTCATTTGGATGCCTTGTTCTGGGACTAATAACTGAATAGGAAAACAGTTCTTCTAAATCCCTGGAAAAACACTGTTAGTGGCTTGATCCAGCAGAAAGTAGTTCTCCATTTCTCAAATAGACAACTTAGCATTCCTATTCCTTGGTACAGAAAAGGTAAAGTCTGACCATTCAATTCAAATCTTTATTGTCAGTGCACAGCATATGTGCAATGAGATTGGTTGAGCTCCCTCAGTGCACACCCCCAGAACAATACAACTCACAGTGAAGACAGAAAATCCCTAACCCAATAAATCATATTAGCAAAACATAAGGTGACCAACTTTTTTACAATGAGAAGGACACAAATAAATTGAAGGAAAAAAAATATCCTAAATAAAAGAAACATTTTATTCATTGCAACAATAATACAGAATATATTATAATATGATAAATGCATAATAAAAAACATTTGTAACAATAACATTTTATATTGTAATTATGCTTACATGCCTATTAATTATTATTTAAATGAGTACTTTTCCATTGAATGAATAATTTTTGTCACTGTATCATCTAACAATATATTGGAAATATCTGAACAAGAAATATCCTTCATATTGAATTTTACAGCAAGTGCTGCAGCTAGAGCATCAACATTCAATCTCGATTTCTCACTTTTCCAAAAATCATTAGCAATTGAAAAACCCTTTCAACTGCTGCATTAGTTCCAGGGCAGCACAACGTAAACTGAACAAGAATAAATAAATTTTCACATGGAATATGTTCATTTTTGAAATGGCTGAATATTTCCACCCATCTTTTATCAGTTTCAATGTGTTTATTTTCCCATTGTATTTATTTTTCAGAATTTACAAATTCTGAAAAAATACATGACCTGTGTATGATTGAATATTCACTGAGAAAGAAGTGAGTCTAATGTGTGCATGTGTGCTGTGTAGTGTTTTGGTAAGAAGTAAACAAAGCCAGTTGCGCGGGGTGCACTCTTTCGCACGGCACACTCTCTCAAAACAATTATTCTGTGCGGAGCACATGCATCTCATAATCGCGTCTCATCACACTGTACCAAGCCTTGACGAATCATCATGTCAAATACAAATATGTCACATCACACGCAACAGATCGGATTGGCATCGATCGAATATGGAGATTTACAGATTAGTCTTCAAATATCGAAAAGGAGGACACTTTTCGAGAGAAGACGGAACTTACAAAAGAAGGACTGTCCTCCCTGAAGGAGGACAATTGGTCACCTTACAAAACACCCAGTCCTATTGCACCAGTGTGAACATGTTACACATTGCACGGCCCTGTAGTCCATCATACTACATACTGTAGTTATGATGCTATTTCTCTATGATTCCCTGTGTGTTATTAAATTAAATAAATTTATTTAAATTTATTACACTTTATTACATGTCCACTCCCACGGAATCTGGGAGGGCTTATAAATATCAATACTGGAAGGCAGAGAAGTTGACTAAAGATTTCTGAGGCCCTCTCTGGAATTGGCCTGCATAGAGTCTTGATTGTGGGAAGGAACCTTTATCAATTCAGTTGGATGAACACATTTGATTTAATCCATTCAGCCAGAATATAAAAACACAGGAGTGGAGCTAGTGGAAGATGAATTTACAGCATCTTTATACATTCAAATGATAATATTCTAAGACAGTTTATTGTGCCATAGAAAATGGATATATATTGAGGCAAACACTTAAGCACTTCTAAAAGTTAAAGTTCCCATTTAAAAAAGTTTGTACCAAATCTTTGGTACAAAACTTTTTTTTAGTTTTATGTTTCAAATGTGTTTTATTGTTCCTATCCACCCACACCTTTCTAGTTTATTCTCTTTGTTCAGCTGAAGGAGGGATGAGCCACTTGGTGAAATTCTGACATTTTAAAAAAATTTCTAGCTTTACCAGTTTTAATTGTTAAATGACTCTAAGCAATTTACTATCTTATAACATAGAAAGAGAATTAAAAATGTAGATAGATAGATAGATAGATAGATAGATAGATAGATAGATAGATAGATAGATAGATAGATAGATAGATAATGGATGGAGAGAGGGGGGCAGGAAGACATAGATAAAAATAGCAAGCAATAACAAAATAGAAATAATAAAGCAATAACAATGTTGTGTGATGTACTTCCCCATGAGATTTCTGCCTAGCCCTTACAGCCTAAAGGCTCCAGGTAACCATCTTATAGAATAGAATAGAATAGAGTAGAGTAGAGTAGAGTAGAGTAGAGTAGAGTAGAGTAGAGTAGAGTAGAGTAGAGTAGAGTAGAGTAGAGTAGAGTAGAGTAGAGTAGCAATAGCAATAGCAATAGCAATAGCAATAGCAATAGTAATAGCAATAGCACTTAGACTTATATACCACCTTACAGTGCTTTACAGCCCTCTCTAAGTGGTTTACAAAGTCAGCTTATTGCCCCCAACAATCTGGGTCCTCATTTTACTGACCTCGGAAGAATGGAAGGCTGAATCAACCTTGAGCCTGATGAGATTTGAACTGCCAAATTGCAGGCAGCCAGTAGTCAGCAGAAGTAGCCTGCAGTGCTGCACTCTAACCACTGCACCACCATGGCTCAATAGAATAGAATAGAATAGAATAGAATAGAATAGAACTTGGAGGTCTTTTAGTCCAGCTCCCTGCTCAAGCAGGAGAACCTATACCATTTTAGATAAGTGACTATCTAGACCACGTAGTCAAGGTGGTGTCACATGACATGTCAGGACTTTTTTCCCCTTCACTAAACTTGGCATGGGTGTGGCCAGCATGTGACACATCCGGCCCATGGGCCAGGAGTTTGACAGCCCTGGTCTAGACTCTTCTTTAAAACATCCGGTGATAGAGTGTCCATGATTTCTGGAGGCAAGCTGGTTCCACTGGTTAATTGTCCTCATGGTTAGGAAGTTTCTCCTTAATTCCAGGTTGCTTCTCTCTTTGGTTAGTTTCCAACCATTGTTTTTTATCCTGGCCTCTGGTGCTTTGGAGAATAATTTTACCTCCTTTTCTTTGTGGCAGCCCCTCAAATACTGGAATACTGCCTAAATGTAAAACTTTGCTTTTTTGATTAGCAGCCATAATCATTCTTAATTTATCTTCCCATTAAAATGCTGTTGATATAGCAAAACCATTTCACAAATATATAATTTTTAAAGCTTTTTTTTTTAAAAAAAGGACAATAAAAATCAATCCAACCAATGAAAACTGAGAAAAATAAATAAAAAAATCGAAAGGAAAGATAAAAGTGCCAGAAAGAAAAAAGAGAAAAGAAAAAGCTACAAAGAAGTAAAATGATAAAATGTTCCTTCTTGCTATTCATATTTCCAACATAAATTTGAAGTGACTTTGTACTTTCTAGACAATTTCTCTCGTGACAAATATCAATAGTACATCATTTTATAGATTTTCTCTTTAAGATTATAACATAGTGTAAATTTACCCTCAAAACGACGCTATAGAGCAGGGGTGACCAAACTTGGTCCCTTTAAGACTTGTGGACTTCAACTCCCAGAGTCCCTCAGCCAGCAAAGCTGGCTGAGGAACTCTGGGAGTTGAAGTCCACAAGTCTTAAAGGGACCAAGTTTGGACACCCCTGCTCTATAGAGCACTGCACACCAGAACAACTAGACACAAGAACAGTTTTTTCCCGAAGGCCATCACTCTGCTAAACAAATAATTCCCTCAACACTGTCAGACTATTTACTGAATCTGCACTACTATTAATCTTCTCATAGTTCCCATCACCAATCTCTTTCCACTTATGACTGTATGACTATAACTTGTTGCTTGCAATCCTTATGATTTATATTGATATATTGATCATCAATTGTGTTGTAAATGTTGTACCTTGATGAACGTATCTTTTCTTTTATGTACACTGAGAGCATATGCACCAAGACAAATTCCTTGTGTGTCCAATCACACTTGGCCAATAAAATTCTATTCTATTCTATTCTATTTCAATCTTTTCAGCCCCATGTTTCCCAGTGTTTCATTTCTGTATTATAACCAATCTTAAGCTCACTTTACCACAAATTCTTTTACTCATTTTTTTTCTGTTTCAAATTTCAATTAAAGTTTATATATTTTAGCGATTGCACATTCATCCTTTGTATACAATTCTATTTCTAACTGAATCTTATAATAATGATAAATTGTTAACTTTAAATATCTTTCCAATAGTTGCAAATAAGAGAATCATTGATAATTATATTACTCAGGCACCAGTTTTATTTCCGGATTTTAGTTTGCATTACTCTTGACAAAATTCTAATGTCTCATAAGTTAATCGTTTGTTTTTTCCTATTATTTCATTCACAGCATAAAAGTTTCTTGTGCTGAGAACCATAAAATTAATTTCAGACACAACCTAGGTTTCTATCTATTCCATATTCTCAGTTTGATGTGTTTAACATAATGATTTTTAAAACTGACTTTAATCTTGACATTATTGTACCACAAATATGAATGCAACTATCTGTGAGAGAGATGGATGGTTCATAAGTTAGATAGATAAATAAATAAATAAAATAAAATCTCAGGTCATGTTCTTTTAACTCCAGAAGTCTTTTATTTCTCAGCAACACTCATTATTTCATCTAAACCAAACATCAAGCTGCAAAATATAATTTCAAATCAGGTAAATCCAACTATCCTATTTCCTTTGTATCTAGTAACATATATTTAACTCATAATTATTTTCCCCAGCCACACAAATTTAGATATAACCTTCTGCCACCGTTTAAATGGTATATTAGCTGTCAAAACAAGCATCATCATGGGGAGGAAAAAACATTGTTCTAGGCAAGGTATTTATTTTTATCATAGAAATTCTCCCCCATTTACATTTGCAGTTTCTTCCATCTTATCATGTCGTTTTCAGCTTCATTCCATGTCTTAACACAGTTATCTTGAAATAATATACAATTCATATTAGTCAAATAATATACAATTCATATTAGTCAAATATTTTACTTTCTTTTCCAGCTTAAACCCTGATTTTCTCATCAATTCTGTTAATTTGCCAATTAAATTCAATGCAGTGTATTCACAAATTTCTTTTAAATTGCCGATTAAATTCAATCCAGTGTCAAGGAATTTCCAGAACATCATTTACAAAGTCAGCTTATTGCCCCCAACAATCTGGGTCCTCATTTTACTGACCTCGGAAGAATGGAAGGCTGAATCAACCTTGAGCCTGATGAGATTTGAACTGCCAAATTGCAGGCAGCCAGTAGTCAGCAGAAGTAGCCTGCAGTGCTGCACTCTAACCACTGCACCACCATGGCTCAATAGAATAGAATAGAATAGAATAGAATAGAATAGAACTTGGAGGTCTTTTAGTCCAGCTCCCTGCTCAAGCAGGAGAACCTATACCATTTTAGATAAGTGACTATCTAGACCACGTAGTCAAGGTGGTGTCACATGACATGTCAGGACTTTTTTCCCCTTCACTAAACTTGGCATGGGTGTGGCCAGCATGTGACACATCCGGCCCATGGGCCAGGAGTTTGACAGCCCTGGTCTAGACTCTTCTTTAAAACATCCGGTGATAGAGTGTCCATGATTTCTGGAGGCAAGCTGGTTCCACTGGTTAATTGTCCTCATGGTTAGGAAGTTTCTCCTTAATTCCAGGTTGCTTCTCTCTTTGGTTAGTTTCCAACCATTGTTTTTTATCCTGGCCTCTGGTGCTTTGGAGAATAATTTTACCTCCTTTTCTTTGTGGCAGCCCCTCAAATACTGGAATACTGCCTAAATGTAAAACTTTGCTTTTTTGATTAGCAGCCATAATCATTCTTAATTTATCTTCCCATTAAAATGCTGTTGATATAGCAAAACCATTTCACAAATATATAATTTTTAAAGCTTTTTTTTTTTAAAAAGGACAATAAAAATCAATCCAACCAATGAAAACTAAGAAAAATAAATAAAAAAATTGAAAGGAAAGATAAAAGTGCCAGAAAGAAAAAAGAGAAAAGAAAAAGCTACAAAGAAGTAAAATGATAAAATGTTCCTTCTTGCTATTCATATTTCCAACATAAATTTGAAGTGACTTTGTACTTTCTAGACAATTTCTCTCGTGACAAATATCAATAGTACATCATTTTATAGATTTTCTCTTTAAGATTATAACATAGTGTAAATTTACCCTCAAAACGACGCTATAGAGCAGGGGTGACCAAACTTGGTCCCTTTAAGACTTGTGGACTTCAACTCCCAGAGTCCCTCAGCCAGCAAAGCTGGCTGAGGAACTCTGGGAGTTGAAAATCCTAATCTAAAGGACCAAGTTTGACACCCTGCTCTATAGAGCACTACACACCAGAACAACTAGACACAAGAACAGTTTTTCCCGAAGGCCATCACTCTGCTAAACAAATAATTCCCTCAACACTGTCAGACTATTTACTGAATCTGCAATACTATTAATCGTTTCATAGTTCCCATCACCAATCTCTTTCCACTTATGACTGTATGACTATAACTTGTTGCTGGCAATCCTTATGATTTATATTGATATATTGATCATCAATTGTGTTGTAAATGTTGTACCTTGATGAACGTATCTTTTCTTTTATGTACACTGAGAGCATATGCACCAAGACAAATTCCTTGTGTGTCCAATCACACTTGGCCAATAAAATTCTATTCTATTCTATTCTATTTCAATCTTTTCAGCCCCATGTTTCCCAGTGTTTCATTTCTGTATTATAACCAATCTTAAGCTCACTTTACCACAAATTCTTTTACTCATTTTTTTTCTGTTTCAAATTTCAATTAAAGTTTATATATTTTAGCGATTGCACATTCATCCTTTGTATACAATTCTATTTCTAACTGAATCTTATAATAATGATAAATTGTTAACTTTAAATATCTTTCCAATAGTTGCAAATAAGAGAATCATTGATAATTATATTACTCAGGCACCAGTTTTATTTCCGGATTTTAGTTTGCATTACTCTTGACAAAATTCTAATGTCTCATAAGTTAATCGTTTGTTTTTTCCTATTATTTCATTCACAGCATAAAAGTTTCTTGTGCTGAGAACCATAAAATTAATTTCAGACACAACCTAGGTTTCTATCTATTCCATATTCTCAGTTTGATGTGTTTAACATAATGATTTTTAAAACTGACTTTAATCTTGACATTATTGTACCACAAATATGAATGCAACTATCTGTGAGAGAGATGGATGGTTCATAAGTTAGATAGATAAATAAATAAATAAAATAAAATCTCAGGTCATGTTCTTTTAACTCCAGAAGTCTTTTATTTCTCAGCAACACTCATTATTTCATCTAAACCAAACATCAAGCTGCAAAATATAATTTCAAATCAGGTAAATCCAACTATCCTATTTCCTTTGTATCTAGTAACATATATTTAACTCATAATTATTTTCCCCAGCCACACAAATTTAGATATAACCTTCTGCCACCGTTTAAATGGTATATTAGCTGTCAAAACAAGCATAATCATGGGGGGGGAAAAAACATTGTTCTAGGCAAGGTATTTATTTTTATCATAGAAATTCTCCCCCATTTACATTTGCAGTTTCTTCCATCTTATCATGTCGTTTTCAGCTTCATTCCATGTCTTAACACAGTTATCTTGAAATAATATACAATTCATATTAGTCGAGTAATATCCAAATATTTTACTTTCTTTTCGAGCTTAAACCCTGATTTTCTCATCAATTCTGTTAATTTGCCAATTAAATTCAATGCAGTGTATTCACAAATTTCTTTTAAATTGCCGATTAAATTCAATCCAGTGTCAAGGAATTTCCAGAACATCATTTACAAAAGTCCTTAGCTTATGCATTTTTTAAATCTGTACTGCCACAATCTTATCCTCTTGGTTTTTACCCCTGAATCATATTCCGAATTCTAAGAACCAAAAGAAATAAGAAGGAAGGTCTCTTCTCAAAATCCCCAAAGCTTCAACCAAAAACTGTCTACTATTGACCTCACCCCTTTCCTAAGAGGTCTATAAGGGGCGTGCATAAGAGCACAAACGTACCTACCGTTCCTGTCCTACTGTTGCTTCATGCTTATGCTTATGTATGCTGTTGTGACAAATAAAATAAAATAAAATAAAATAAATAAAGACAATGGGCAGGACTTTGTGTATCTCACAGAATTCCATTAGATCTCTCTTAATAATTGTTTGTGCTTTCCTCAAAATATAAGTTGATATTATCCATTTCATAAAGTTCACAAAGTTATCTCCAAAATTCATGTTTTCTAAGACCCTGAACAAGAAAGCTTCCAGTGCAAATTTCTCTGTCTTGGAAAATAAATGCAGCTTGTTTTCATTATATTGCTCCAAAAATATTCAAAAACATTGAACACTTTTTAACATTGTCCTTTAACTGTCTTTTAGATTAAAAAAAACAACAACCCTGCATCGATCCACAGGAATAAATTCTTGTAAAATTAATTTTAGTCTATCAGCTAGAATCAGTGTGAACAACTTGTAGTTATTATTCAATAATGATATCGGTCTATAGTTTCTTCTTAAAGTCAAAACTTGTCTCTCTTTAGGTATTAATGCTGTATTGGCCTCTTTCCTCCCTATAAGATACAGTTCATCATGTTTTGTAAAAGTTGTAAAAGTTCATCGTCAAAACATTTATAATAAGAACCTGGTAATCCATCTTGTCCAGGCACCTTTCCAAGTTTAATCTTCTTTAAAGCTTCAGCAACTTTCCTTGTTGTTATAGGTTCATTCGGAATTTGTTCCTCTGTAATCCTTAGTAAATTTTGTTTCTTTAGATATTTCTTTTATCAACTCACAGAATTATGAGCCAGTAAAGTCTTCAGTAATATATCTGCTTTCTAAATTAGTAGCCAAATTCTTTGAAATCCAGATCATAACTATTCTTGAAAATGATCTATGCCTTTCAGAAAAGTAGATATACTTTTTTGAATTTCCATTTTCTAACACCTTATATCAACCAGCTTTAAACTATCCATCAAATCAAGTAAAAACTTTGATAATTCATCCTGAATGATTTTAATATTTTTCACAGAAGTTCTGTCCAATTGTGGCGAGATCACTCCATTCCAATCCCTTATCAAACACCAATTTTCATAAGAGAAACCAATGAATTTCTCCACAAATCTTGTATAAAACAATACTTTATCCTCATTTGGGGACATAAATTCCCAGTATTAAGGTCTTAATCCCTTGCAAATTAACTTCTGCTCAACACATCTATCATGCAGTGTAGCAAAATTATTTATGGCAACTCTAGTTCATATAAAGACATACTTGATGAAAATATGATCAAGTCATCATTCATAATACTGCTCCAAACCCAAAAAAATCAAAGCCATGTATTTTTGTCAAATTATGTTTCACTAAAACAATGATATACATGATATACATGCATATTTCTTAATGATCTTTTGGAAGAGTAACACAAAATTAAAATATAATTCCCAAAATATAATAGTTTCATCCCAGTGGAAGGGACAATGTGCTTAAATCTTTTTTTTTTTTGCTTTATAGAATTAATTTATATTTCCATTTCTCTTACTATTAACATAGATAAAGGTTGTTCAATCTTCATTTGTTGAGTAATACTTAACTTCTCTGGAAATGTATTTGTCTTGTTTTCTCTTTATTTGATCCATAATGGTTTGTGTTTAGTCTTGACTTTTGCTTCTAAATTCACTATTATAATATATAAAGTTAATTTTAGTTCTGAATGGGGTTGCATTGCCCCATTCAAACCCAGTTCGCAACTCAGGGATTCTCCTGTTCTAGCAACTCCTGCTCAAAGAGGATGGAGAGAACCATCGTGGCAGGAAATCCTTTCTCCAGTACATGTATCAGTTATTGGCTTTCTGGATAAGGACTCTCTGCACTTGGTCACTCTAGCCCTAGTCATCTTGTCTAGATTACTGCAATGCGCTTTACAGGGGTTACCCATGAAATACATTTGAAATGGGTGGGTTCCAAAAAATTTTACTACCGGTTCTGTGGGCATGGCTTGGTGGTCATGTGACTGAGTGGGCGTGGTCAACTTGAAGTCACTCAGGGCAAGGTGGAGCGGCACCTTGCTGTGAATGACATCAAGTTGGCCACGCCCACTCAATCACATGACCAATGCTGCAGAGACAGGGTGATTTCTCCCAGGGGACAGCCAGAGCTTCGCCACCTCCTCTTTTCCTCAGAGGAGCTGCTTCCAAGTCCTTGCGAAGGGACACACACACAACAAACACAACAGACTCACACACAATGTAAAAGCAGCTGCACTTCATCCAAAATGGCCCCTGCAACAAGCAGGAACCTCATACAGCCACAAAAAGCTCAAAAACCAACTTTCACACTTTACACACACACAACACAACACATCTGACTCACACACACACACACACACAAAATGCCACATACAGCTTTGTGAGATTCTGTGTGTTTGTGTAGTTAGAGTGAAACACTACAGAAACACACCAAATCTCAGAAAGCTGCACAAGTATTTTATTTTATTTATATTTTTTAGATCAGGGGTCTCCAACCTTAGTAACTTTAAGGTTTGTGGACTTCAACTCCCAGAGTTCCTTAGCCAGCAAAGCAGTTGCTGACTGAGGAGATGAATTCCAGGCAGGCAAATTCAGTTGCTAGCTGATGCAACTGATGTAAAGCATGGTTTTGCCAGTCCAAAAGGAGCAGCAATAAGGTAAGTGAGGAGGGGGGATTGGGTGGGCCAGAGGAAAAAAAGATTTTAAAAGGCTCCTCTGAGGATCCCAGCTGAAGTTCCCTAATAGCAGCCCAGAACCTCTTAACTCAGCTGGGATCACCAGAGGAGCCTTTTAAAACCTTTTGCGGTCTTTGGCCGAAGAGGTTGTTTTAAAAAAAAAAATTTAAAGGGTTCTGATGATCCCTGCTCAGCCATACGATCATCAGAGGTTTTTTTTTTGTTTTTTTTTAATTTTAAAAGCCTTTTTTTGGCTGAAGAAAAGATTCTTTTTATAGTAAAAAAAAACGAAAAAACTCTGATGGTCAGGGAACCAGTTCGGGAGCGTGGCCAGCCAGCCATTACTACCTGTTCTCCGAACGCCAGCAGATTTTACTACTGGCTCTACAGAACCGGAACGAACCCACCGCTGATCTGAAAGCTTCAATTAATACAAACTACGGCAGTACAAGCAACCTTTGGCACCCCTGGAATGGCCCACACCACAGCTTCATGAGCTGCACTTGCTGCCATTTTGCTTTCGGGTACAATTTCAGGTGTTAGTTATGACCTTTAAGCCCTCCATGGCATGGGTCCAGATTATTTGATGAACTGTCTCATCCAAGCCCAGCCCACTTTTGCCAACTGAGGAGACATGCTGAGGTCCTGTCAATCAAGGAACTCTGACTGGCAGGATCTAGGAGAAGAGCCTTCTCGGCTGTAGTGCTGGCCAGTGATGGGTTGCTCCCAGTTCTGTCCAGTTCTATAGAACTTGTAGTAAAACCGGTGGGAGGCTCCGCCCACCTGCCTCGATGTCTTCTGCGCATGCGCACATGCTCCCGTTGCGAACAGGTAGTAAAGGTAAGCCCTCTGGAACATCCTGCCATCGTCCCATCCCCAGGTTGAGGTCTGCTCCCACCTTCCTATCCTTCCACAAGGAATCGAAGACTTGGCTCTGCCAGTTGGCCTGAAGACCCAATAGGGTAATACCACAGTGGGGGTGACTACTGGATTAATTAGCTGACACCACCCCTGCCCTGTGCTTTCTGCCCTGTGCTTTCTGCCCCCCTCCACCCATCTTTTAATTCATATTATTGTACCTTCTATATTTATTTGTATTGTTTCATTGCCTTCTATAGCTATGTTTATCATTTTTTTCTATTTTACTGTTGTAAGCTACCCTGAGGAACCCTGTGGTGAGAGATGGGAAGCATTTAACAAATAAATATAAATAAATATATATAAAAGCTTTATTTGCATCCTAAACCATTTTTAAATCTATGCCTTTACCTAAATTATTTTCAAAAACTTCTTTTAATTTCTTTTTACAAGCCTCCCCATTGCTTTGTTCTGTAGCAACATTTTCTTTCTTTTAATTTCTGCCCATCTAAAAGAATTTAGATATTTCTTTTATCAACTCACAGAATTATGAGCCAGTAAAGTCTTCAGTAATATATCTGCTTTCTAAATTAGTAGCCAAATTCTTTGAAATCCAGATCATAACTATTCTTGAAAATGATCTATGCCTTTCAGAAAAGTAGATATACTTTTTTGAATTTCCATTTTCTAACACCTTATATCAACCAGCTTTAAACTATCCATCAAATCAAGTAAAAACTTTGATAATTCATCCTGAATGATTTTAATATTTTTCACAGAAGTTCTGTCCAATTGTGGCGAGATCACTCCATTCCAATCCCTTATCAAACACCAATTTTCATAAGAGAAACCAATGAATTTCTCCACAAATCTTGTATAAAACAATACTTTATCCTCATTTGGGGACATAAATTCCCAGTATTAAGGTCTTAATCCCTTGCAAATTAACTTCTGCTCAACACATCTATCATGCAGTGTAGCAAAATTATTTATGGCAACTCTAGTTCATATAAAGACATCCTTGATGAAAATATGATCAAGTCATCATTCATAATACTGCTCCAAACCCAAAAAAATCAAAGCCATGTATTTTTGTCAAATTTCTGTATGTTTCACTAAAACAATGATATACATGATATACATGCATATTTCGTAATGATCTTTTGGAAGAGTAACACAAAATTAAAATATAATTCCCAAAATATTATAGTTTCATCCCAGTGGAAGGGACAATGTGCTTAAATCTTTTTTTAAAAACATAGAGAATAGAGCTGAAATTGTGGTGATAAATAACAGTGTATTTAGTTCCCTTCTCCCATTATTCTTTTGCTTTCATTTTTGAAAACATACTTTGATGGTTGACAGGTAAGCAATTTTTCATTCATAAAGATTTATTTATTTATTTATTTAAGGTATGGTGATGTTACAATTACCCAGGAGACTACAGTGCTAATACAGAGTAGTTGTTTGCCTGCTTAAGATTGCTAGTCTGTTTGCTTTACGATTGTGTGCTATCCATGGTGCGCCACAGGGTAGAACTAGCCCCATGTTCAGAATTGCTAACCGCCTTCTATAGAGTCATCCAAGGCTTTTCAATCCATCGCATCCAAGCATCACATTTGGGTAGGTGCAGCATTTGATTGGGTTTGTAATTATTTTTGGGGTGGGAATGGAGGTATTTCAGTAACCTTCCCCTGGAGTAGGGTGAGAATGGAGATTTTACAGTATCCTTCCTTTGCCACGCCCACCAAGCCATGCCCATAGAACCGGTAGTAAAAAAATTTGAAACCCACTACTGGCCCTGACCATATGATTTCATTGCAGCTGCTTGAGGTGAATAACCTCTTCTCCAAAGCACCTGAGAACAAGATAAGAAATAACAGCTAGAAGCCTAACAAAGAGAGATCTAACCTAGAATTAAGTATAATTTTCCTGACAATGAGAACAATGGAATCAGTGGAACAGCTTGCCTCCAAAAATATGGGTGATCCATCATTGGAGGTTTTTAAAAAGAGATCAAATAGTCATTTCTCTGGAATGATCTAGGATCTCCTGCTTGAGCAGTGGGTTAGACCAGAAGGCCTCCAAGATCCCTTCCAGCTCTGTTATTCTGTATTCTTTATACGCTAGACATATGAAGCTGACTATGAAAATCAAAGCTCACTATTTGGAAATTATATTTTTATTTATTTATTTATTTATTATTCAAATTTTTATACCGCCCTATCTCCCGAAGGACTCAGGGCGGTTTACAGCCTTATAAAAACATAAAAAACATAAGAATAAATACAAGTTAAAACAACATTTTAAAAAACTTATTACATTAGGCCAAATTTAAAAATATTGATTAAAATAATACAAAACCCCATTTAAAACTAATTTTTAAAAACTAAACCCTAGGCCAGCCCTGCACAAATAAATAGATGTGTCTTATGGCGGAAGGTTCGAAGGTCAGGAAGTTGGCGCAGTCCTGGGGGGAGCTCGTTCCAGAGGGTGGGAGCCCCCATGGAGAAAGCCCTTCCCCTGGGTGTCGCCAGTCGGCACTGCCTGGCGGACGGCACCCTAAGGAGTCCCTCTCTGTGGGAGCGTACGGGTCGGTGGGAGGCAGTCGGTGGCAGCAGGCGGTCCCGTAGATAACCCGGCCCTATGCCATGGAGCGCTTTAAAGATGGCAACCAAAACCTTGAAGCGCACCCGGAAGGCCACAGGTAGCCAGTGCAGTCTGCGCAGGAGAGGTGTCACATGGGAGCCACGAGGGGTTCCCTCTATTACCCGCGCAGCTGCATTCTGAACCAACTGAAGCCTCCGGATGCTCTTCAAGGGGAGCCCCATGTAGAGAGCATTGCAGTAATCCAAGCGAGATGTGACGAGCGCATATCTTAGTTGTGAAATATATTTCAGAGTTCTAAAAACCCAGTCTTATGTTTCTCCAGTTTGCTAATACTTTTGGTCATCCTTTCCGGAACAGGTTCTCCATGGGTCACTGCGGAACTATTGTGTTAAGGCTTTGTCTTATTTCTTACCCATGATTAGCCTGTCTGTTATTCATGATGTTTTCCTTATCCACTCTCTTGTGCTAAGGATCCAAACTGGTCTCCCTGTTTAATCTGTTTTATTGTTTAATTGAAGACTAGATCTCCTTGGAGTAGATCGATTTGTGTTTCTGGCTTCATATCATCTATATAATGGAGATTATTAGATGTGTTGTTTAGCTATTTTCCTCCTTTTCAACACTTTCCTTAATAGTTTCCCCATTTTCTCTTGTCATCCAAGTATCTGGCTGTGGCCCAGCAGCACGTGTTCTTTCACAGTTATCAGTGACAAGCCTATCTTTTCACCTTGAAAAAGGTCCTGTGAATTTAAAGTAGGGATATCACTGTTATCCAAGTAATTCAGCTGATACTCTATCTCCCATTTCAAGGACAATCAATATCTCACACTATCTTCTCAAATTCTGTCTCCTCAGAACAACTTCTAGATCATATAGTCCTATGTGATAGAGTACTGTATCAATCAACTGTAGAGACTTATTTCAATAGCAAAATATGTGAGTGAATGTAAAGCCATACAGATAGAATTTGTCTGCACCATCTCAAAGCAGTTGCCTCTTTTGTCGTGCTCATATAGATGCTCTCCAGAGGTAAGGCCCAGTCCCTTGTGTGCCTGTGTATTTGTGTGTGTCTTTGAGTCAGTTTTGGACTCCTGACAGTTGTGTGGTTTAATGTAGTGTGAGGGAATCATCCAGATGCTATTATATTACTGAATTATTGCTTAGTGATTGTGTATGTATAATGTAGGATTAAAAGTTCACCTAAAAATCAATCTAAAGCCCATCCTTCAGATGGGAAATAGCTCGAATTATAAATTAATTGAAAGCAAACTATTTACATCTCTACACAAAGAATGGTTAGCCATCACAGAATCTGCATGTGTTAGACAAGCCATTATGTACAATAAATAATATTTCTAAGAAAGATGGTTTATCATCATATGCACTTACTACAATTATCTTCTAAAATTCTATGTTATATTAATATGTGGGTTCCCTCTTGTATTGAATAAACCTTTCTTTCTAATATAGATAACTAAAGTCTTGGAATTATCTAAGAAAGCAGTGGGAGGCATCTTGAGCAATATAAACCATTTTGCTTTTGTTGAATGTACAGCAGAGAGCAAAGGAGCCATTTTATGCTGTTAACCCATTTGTTCATTGAGTGCTACAGTGTTTAAAGGTTTTCCTTTCTGCGGTGTAATGCAGCAGGAAAAGGCACGTTTGGTTTTAGGTTTTCCTACAAAGTGACACGTATGTGACCACCCATGTTCAACATTACATTGTGTCCTTCAAATCTGAATCACTGCCAAGCCCTAAAACAAGAGCTAAGGCAATTTTAGCAACTCTACAGATTACAACAGCAATAATGCAAAGGCACCAAAATACAAACTCCATTTCTCCCAATTATAAGATGGCATTACATGCATTTTCATATTTAGTTCTCCTAATATCCAAATTTTGCACCCGGGTTTTCCAACCTACTCACTTTGTCAGTATTTTTTTACGCAAGTTATTTTGACTAAAATCCACCAAGTATTGCAATTTTAGGTAATAGACATATTTTGTAAGTGTTTTGTATTGCACAACTGGATTATTATGTCAGAGAAATACACATTTCAAAGGGTAATTGCATTTAGTTTGCAAATTGATTCAAAAATGTCTAAGCACATTGTCATCAAAATATGAATCGAAAGAAATTATTTCCAATCCTAATGCTACAAATACTTTATTTAAAAGGAAATCCCACTGCAAGTAGTATGGATGATTCTCAAGTGAATAGGATTTAGTTGTAAATAGGTTTTGGCAGGAAAAACCTAGAAAAAGCAAATTGACAATGGTTATGGAGAATATTATGAGATTTTGAATTGACTTCTTCATATATATATATATATTTTCAGAAATGGAAAATATCGTTAGGGGAAAACTCTTCAAGTTTGTTGGTTTTAAAGTTTCATTTTCAAGCAGTCATTCTTTTCTACTTCCTTATCTACATCCAATATATGTGCATTTCGATTTCAAACAGAACTTTGATTTTTTTTCCCTCCCTTCATTTTCTCTGTTGTTCATATTTTCAGAGAATTGCCAATTCCACAACTTAATTAGCAGGTCAGAGAGTTTGGGGCATCTCTATGTACAATGGAACTTTATTGTGATTGATTAAATTTCTGCTAATAACTTACAAAAGATCACTTGGTTAACAACTGCTTTAAAAGCCATATAAGGAAAGCTTTTAAAAAGTGAGATACTGACAATCAACAGAAGGTCGTGTGTTTTGCAGTTTCTACCACAGTAAAAATCTTTGCAATCCCAAGAGGGAATTGGCAATTTAAGGTGGTATTTAAGTTATTCAAGGTGAAATAGAATTGCTCAGTCACCCACTCAAAAGCCTCCATGGAGTCTAATTTCTATTATGCATTTGAGAAATGCTGTAAAACTGGTCTAAAGCAACCAGCTTCTATGATTAAATGTTCAACATTTACCAAAATTACTGATGCTCAGTTTTCCTGGAAATTTCCATCATAAGTCGATGGAAAATGATACTTATCATTATATAGCTGGTTGGTTGGTTTGTTTGTTTGTTTTGGTTTTGGTTTGCATATGAGATCACGAGGGTATGACCTTCAGTTTTCCCAATTCGTGCTCTAGAAATGGAAATTATTTCAGCCATGCTACACTCACAGCTCCACACACAAAAAAATGGCTGAGCTGGTTTGGTGCAGTGGTTAGGATGCCAAGCTAGAAACTGGAGTTTATGAGTTCTAGTCCTGCCTTAGGTACAAAGCCAGCTGGGTAACCTTGGGTCAATCACTCTCTCTTATCCCAAAGAGAAAGGCAATGGTAAACCACTTCCAGACTCCTGCCAAAAAAACATCAGAGACTTGTCCAGGCAGTTGTCAAGATTCAACACTTGACTTGAAGGCATCTCCACCCAAAACTCCTTAACCAACAAAAGGCAGGCTGAACAACTTTGAGAAGTAAAGATCTGGATGTAAAGGAACTGATATAATCTTATCCAGACTTAAAAGAATACTTGATATTTTATTCTACAGTAAACAAGTTAGTATAATGTTAACATTGCAAGTGCCATGGAAGAACTCTATTTCTACAACCTCTATATTTATCTTGGTCCTCAGTGACTAGTCTTGGTTTCTAACCAGCTTGGTAGAATTCCAGGTGCAAGAGAGCTCTTGTGGGTGGTTCTAATCTGCAGAAGTAATGACTAAGCCACAAGGGCCAGGGAAGGAGAGCAGCAACTGTGAAATCACTAAGGCAACCAGGAACCTGATGACTCAATTCTGAAGTTCTTTATAAGGAACAAAAAGGCCAAAGGTACTTGACCTTCAAAGTACCAACATATATTACCTTTTTAGGTTTTACTTCAAAACTATGTTTATTACTGCCCCTTCTTGGTTTTATACTTCTTTTACATGGACCTTATTTTCACCTTATTTTTTCTGAATTCTGTTGAGTTAAGATGTACCTTGCTCACACAGTCATACATACATACAGCACTAAACAGAGAGTTTTTTTTCAGTTCCTACTATAACAGTGTGTGTGGCTGCCTCTCTTTCACCGATGCATTAATGTACCTTATCATAAGATGGGCAACAGATTTTGATGCTCTATTCCAGAGGTCTCCAACCTTGGCAGCTTTAAGACTTGTGGACTTCAACTCCCAGAATTCCTCAGCCAGCTTTGGGAGGGTTTTTTTTATTTGAATTTATATCCCGCCCTTCTCCGAAGACTCAGGGCAGCTTACACTATGTTAAGCAATCCAGAAGTCTTAAAGCTGCCAAGGTTGGAGACTCCTGTTCTGTTCCATAAAATTCTTTCTGCATAGACAGGTGTAGTACATTATTAAGAGGTCTCATGCTGTTTGCTTCTAAATACAGAAAAAAATATTGGGTCTTCACTGCAGCCCTTTGTACATTGCTTAGAATACTTCAAGACTGAAGCAGTTCAGACATTTCATAAATACTAGCAGCACCTTAATAATTGCCCCATTGTACAGGTAGTCCTCAACTTTCAACAGTTCATTTAGTGACCATTCAAAGTTACAATGGCACTGTAAAAATGACTTATGACCATTTTCACAATTACAACCTTTGCAGCATCCCCATGATCATGTGACCAAAATTTGGATGCTTGGTAACTGGTTCACAAAGGCAATACAGCCAGAGATCCAATATGAGTCCCTTTATTATCACCAACTCTGGCCCCAATGTCCTTTTCAACTCTCCAGCCTGGAGAGAGCTCTTCCACCAACCTGTAATAGTCTTTGGCTGGCAATACTTGAGTCCCAAACATTGTAAGAAGAAAACTTTTAACAAAAAATACAAAGGCAAGACAAGATAATTAATCCGGCAGGGCAAGCAAAATAAGGAATTCCACAAATAAAGTAGCACGGCAGTAAATCAGACCAGTTGGGAGGATGCCAGGATTCAAAGAAACACCAGATAAACTCAGTGTTTGTTCCCGACAAACGCCCCTCCCATTTGCCTCTCCTTTTAAACTCCATCAGCTATGCCTTGTAAAGAGGATCGAGTCCCTTTCCTCCCTTGTAAGCCACACAACCCACATTGCTCTCTTCTCCATTCCTCCCTGCGCTCCCTAGGATGTGGAGGGGGTGGGCCTTGGTCTTCATCTGAATCCCCTCTCCCTTGTTCTACCTCTCCCCTGCTCTGCCCATCCTGACTTTGCACTTCCCCAGTTTCTTCCCCAGCCAGCGGATCCACTCTCTCACTCTCTGACAGCTGTTCCTCTTCCCCTTCGGATTCAGACTCTGACAGGGGCATGACAACTGCTTTGACCTTTAATTCTGGTTCCTTGCACCTGACAAACGCAACAAAAAGGTTGTAAAATCAGGTGTGTCTCACTTAATAACCACATCACATAGTCACAGAAGTTCTGATCCCAATTTTGGTTGTAAGTTGAGAACCACGTATATGTAGATTTTTTTTTTTTTTTTTTTTATTCAAAAAGTTTTTATTGGTCAAAAAAGGTTTATACAAATACATATCAGGTATGGTAAATTTTCATTTTTCTTATCTAAAATAAGAATTTTACTCAAATTTTTTAACACATACAACAGCCATATGGCAAGCAGGTGACACGAAGTAGCTAAGTTTACAAATTTTAAATACGTAATAAAGAAGGGTCAAGAATAAACAGAATATCGTACAAAAGAGAATAAGGAAAACCAGCACTGTTATGTATTAACAGTTGTGCCTTTAAATATTTGAGCGGGAAATCAGCACGTTGCTGATTGGACGAAGCCTCCAGCAGAACTGTATAAAAGGAGAGGTTTTTCCCCCAGCCTGTTGCTGGGTTCACCCTATATTAAAGAGCTGTTGTCACTACCCTGGTCTCCAGCCTCGTTACTTCCCGAACATAACATTGGCGACGAAGGTGGGATCTCGAGGCTAAGGAGAACCAGAACCGAGCTGAAGCACGCTAGTCCCGAACCCAGCAAACTCAGGGCAGAAACGCGGAAATGGCAAACACGCCACCCGCACTGCATAAACCCGGCAAGGAGAAATGGGGAACATATGACCCGTTTGAAAGCTTTCTAAAGCCAACGAACTACAGGATCCCCGATCACCGCAAGGGGGCTTACTTCCTAAGCCATTGCGGGCCGGAGGTAATCGAGATTGCGGAAGCCCTGGCAGAGCCAACGCCGATACAATCGGTATCGTGGCCGACTCTGCAGACCTTGCTGAAGAACCATTTTGCACCGGCGCCGTCCAAATCGTGCAGCGGTTTGAATTGAGAACGAGACAGATGGAGGCGAGTCCATCGGTGACTACATGGCGCTTTAAGAAGGCGTCCAAGGACTGCGGATACCGAGACTTAGGCGAAGTGCTACTCGAGCAACTCATCCGGTCAAGGACATCCGCCACGGCGACTGCTAGCCAGGAGCAACCTGACACTAGCCACCGCTCTGGGCGAGGCCAGAGCACACGAAATGTCTACTAAAGCAGCAGAGACTCTGCAAAGCCTCTTCAATCCAAGACGGCGCAAAGCCAGCGCCAGTACACCAGGAGGAGATTCAGTCCGAATCCGAAGGTGAGGCGAGGATGAGAAGGGTCTGCCGGACCGAAACGCGACACTGAGGACCGTGACGGCGGAAGCTGCGGAGGCAGCATCAGCGCCAACGCTGCAGGTTTAAAGACGCAACATGCCGGCGGTGTGGGAAGAAAGGACACTTAGCTCAGGTTTGCAGAGCGGCCCAACCTTCCGCCGAAAATTCAAATCGGCCAATCAAACGCGGAACCGGAAAGGCGGCCCGCGATTGGTTCAAACAAGAAAGCGCGAAGTCTAACCAAACGACTGTCATTATAGGCGCGCTACCAACCAGCGTGGAAAGAAGATTTTCACAAAGCCCAAGATCGAGGAGTACGGTGCAGGCTTGAAGTGGACACGGGATCAGCGATCACCATCATGTCCTGGGACACCCTGGCGAAGTCGCTGCCGTCCGTCAAGCGCCATCTGCAAGCACAGCGGTTACGAGTGCACGACTACCAGGGAATCGCATCCCTGTTCGAGGGACCACCTCCGTCCGAGTCGAGTACGGCCCTCACAAAGACCCTGCCCATCACGATCGTCGAAGGAACTCTGCCCAGTCTGTTGGGACTAGACTGGTTTCGTGCCCTGGGCATGGGAGTGACTGGCATCTACAGAAGTGACTGCAATTTGAAAGACATTCTCTTTAACGAGTTCAAGATGTCTTCAAGGACTGCCTGGGCAAGTACAAGGGACCCTATTTCCTTCAACTTAGACCCCAGGTAGCCCCCATTAGGCTTAAGGCGAGGAGAGTCCTTTGCCCTAAAACCAAAATTGATAAGGAGCTGGACAAGCTCATAAATCAGGGGTTTTGGTGCCAGTCGATCACGCAAAGTGGGAGACGCCAATCGTCACCCCATCAAATCGGACGGGTCAATTAGAATTTGCGCTGACTACAAGGCGACGCTTAACAAAGCCTTACAGAAAAGCGCTGCACTTCCCGTAGTGCAACATTTATTGCACTCCTTGGGGCAAGGCAAGTCTTTGCAAAGTTAGACTTGGCCCAAGCCTACCAACAACTGCCAGTAGACGCCCGCACAGCCAAGCCCAAACGATTGACGCACAGGGGGCATTCAAGTGCACCGATTGCAATTTGGGGTTAGTGTGGCACCAGGGCTGTTCCAAAACCTGATGGAACGACTACTGCAAGGGCTCCCAGGGTAGTTCCTACTGATGATGTCCTAATTTCAGGGAAAACATGGAGGAATTGGGGAGCGGTTAAGAAAGGTCTTGAGCATTTTCCGGACAGCGGATTAAAAGTCAAGACAAATAAATGTCAGATAGGGGTCGAATCGGTCGATTTCTTGGGCTACGGATAGACAAGAAAGGAATTCACCCTACTGAGAGCAAAGTTAAGGCAATTAGGAAGGCTCCAGCGCCCAAAAACAAAGCAGAGCTGCAGGCATTCCTGGGATTGGTTAATTTTACGCGGTCTTTTGAAGAACAAAGCAACTGCTATGGAACCGCTGCATAGGCTCTTAGGGAAAAATACTGTTTGGTCTTGGGAAAGTCAGAAAATAGGGCTTTTGAAGCAGTAAAGAACCTGCTCTCAAGTGATAGCCTGCTCATCCAATATCACGACTCACTACCCCTAGTGCTGGTTTGCGTCGTCCCCTTATGGGGTGGGGGCTGTACTCAGCCATAGACTTCAAACGCACAGAAGCCCTATAGCGTTCTACTCTAGAACGATGTCCTCCCAGAGAGGAACTACAGCCAATTAGACAAAGAAGCATTAGCCATTGTATCAGGGTCAAAAATTCCATGAGTATGTCTTTGGGCGGAATTTTGAAATCGTGACTGACCACAGACCGTTACTGGGATTACTGGCTGGCGACCGGTCAACGCCTGTGGCACTTTCGCCACGTTTGACTCGATGGACTATATTTTTAGCCGCTTACTCATACAAGCTGCAGCATCGACCGGGGAAAGAAGTGGGGCATGCAGGCGCATTGAGCCGATGCCCACTGCCAGGGGCGCATCAAGACCCCACTCCGGGACACCCATCCTCCTTATTGACTCGTTGGACTCTGGCCCAGTCACATCAAAGGAAGTGGCTCGCATCATACCGGGACATTGTGTTAAGGACTGTACTCGGTTGGGTACAGAGAGGTGGCCGCTCGCCGGGCGAACGGTTCAAAGAATTTGTTAAGAAACGTGATGAGCTCTCGGCTCAAGGGGGGTGCCTGTTATGGGGTGATCGTGTAATAATTCCTGTTAAGTTAAGGGGCAAGGTATTGGACCTCCTCCACGAGGGTCACCCAGGCATCGTAAGGATGAAGGGTTAGCTAGAAGCTATGTATGGTGGCCACTCATGGACGCAGAGATTGCTGAGAGGGTAGGGAAATGCCAAGCTTGCCAAGAGTCCAGACCGCTACCCCCAACAGCCCCAGTCAGAGAATGGGAAAAGCCCCAAGGGCCTTGGTCAAGAATCCACATTGACTTTGCTGGCCCCTTTCACGGCCAAACGTTCCTAGTGGTGGTGGAAAATGATACTTATCATTATATAGCTGGTTGGTTGGTTTGTTTGTTTGTTTTGGTTTTGGTTTGCATATGAGATCACGAGGGTATGACCTTCAGTTTTCCCAATTCGTGCTCTAGAAATGGAAATTATTTCAGCCATGCTACACTCACAGCTCCACACACAAAAAAATGGCTGAGCTGGTTTGGTGCAGTGGTTAGGATGCCAAGCTAGAAACTGGAGTTTATGAGTTCTAGTCCTGCCTTAGGTACAAAGCCAGCTGGGTAACCTTGGGTCAATCACTCTCGCTTATCCCAAAGAGAAAGGCAATGGCAAACCACTTCCAGACTCCTGCCAAAAAAACATCAGAGACTTGTCCAGGCAGTTGTCAAGATTCAACACTTGACTTGAAGGCATCTCCACCCAAAACTCCTTAACCAACAAAAGGCAGGCTGAACAACTTTGAGAAGTAAAGATCTGGATGTAAAGGAACTGATATAATCTTATCCAGACTTAAAAGAATACTTGATATTTTATTCTACAGTAAACAAGTTAGTATAATGTTAACATTGCAAGTGCCATGGAAGAACTCTATTTCTACAACCTCTATATTTATCTTGGTCCTCAGTGACTAGTCTTGGTTTCTAACCAGCTTGGTAGAATTCCAGGTGCAAGAGAGCTCTTGTGGGTGGTTCTAATCTGCAGAAGTAATGACTAAGCCACAAGGGCCAGGGAAGGAGAGCAGCAACTGTGAAATCACTAAGGCAACCAGGAACCTGATGACTCAATTCTGAAGTTCTTTATAAGGAACAAAAAGGCCAAAGGTACTTGACCTTCAAAGTACCAACATATATTACCTTTTTAGGTTTTACTTCAAAACTATGTTTATTACTGCCCCTTCTTGGTTTTATACTTCTTTTACATGGACCTTATTTTCACCTTATTTTTTCTGAATTCTGTTGAGTTAAGATGTACCTTGCTCACACAGTCATACATACATACAGCACTAAACAGAGAATTTTTTTTCAGTTCCTACTATAACAGTGTGTGTGGCTGCCTCTCTTTCACCGATGCATTAATGTACCTTATCATAAGATGGGCAACAGATTTTGATGCTCTATTCCAGAGGTCTCCAACCTTGGCAGCTTTAAGACTTGTGAACTTCAACTCCCAGAATTCCTCAGCCAGCTTTGGGAGGGTTTTTTTTTATTTGAATTTATATCCCGCCCTTCTCCGAAGACTCAGGGCAGCTTACACTATGTTAAGCAATCCAGAAGTCTTAAAGCTGCCAAGGTTGGAGACTCCTGTTCTGTTCCATAAAATTCTTTCTGCATAGACAGGTGTAGTACATTATTAAGAGGTCTCATGCTGTTTGCTTCTAAATACAGAAAAACATATTGGGTCTTCACTGCAGCCCTTTGTACATTGCTTAGAATACTTCAAGACTGAAGCAGTTCAGACATTTCATAAATACTAGCAGCACCTTAATAATTGCCCCATTGTACAGGTAGTCCTCAACTTTCAACAGTTCATTTAGTGACCATTCAAAGTTACAATGGCACTGTAAAAAATGACTTATGACCATTTTTCACAATTACAACCTTTGCAGCATCCCCATGATCATGTGACCAAAATTTGGATGCTTGGTAACTGGTTCACAAAGGCAACACAGCCAGAGAACCAATATGAGTCCCTTTATTATCACCAACTGTGCCCCCAATGTCCCTTTCAACTCTCCAGCCTGGAGAGAGCTCTTCCACCAACCTGTAATAGTCTTTGGCTGGCAATACTTCCGTCCCAAACATTATAAGCAGAAAACTTCTAACAAAAAATTCAAAGGCAAGACAAGGTAATTAATCCGGCAGGGCAAGCAAAATAAGGAATTCCACAAATAAAGTAGCACGGCAGTAAATCAGACCAGTTGGGAGGATGCCAGGATTCAAAGAAACACCAGATAAACTCAGTGTTTGTTCCCGACAAACGCCCCTCCCATTTGCCTCTCCTTTTAAACTCCATCAGCTATGCCTTGTAAAGAGGATCGAGTCCCTTTCCTCCCTTGTAAGCCACACAACCCACATTGCTCTCTTCTCCATTCCTCCCTGCGCTCCCTAGGATGTGGAAGGGGTGGGCCTTGGTCTTCATCTGAATCCACTCTCCCTTGTTCTACCTCTCCCCTGCTCTGCCCATCCTGACTTTGCACTTCCCCAGTTTCTTCCCCAGCCAGCGGATCCACTCTCTCACTCTCTGACAGCTGTTCCTCTTCCCCTTCGGATTCAGACTCTGACAGGGGCATGACAACTGCTTTGACCTTTAATTCTGGTTCCTTGCACCTGACAAACGCAACAAAAAGGTTGTAAAATCAGGTGTGTCTCACTTAATAACCACATCACATAGTCACAGAAGTTCTGATCCCAATTTTGGTTGTAAGTTGAGAACCACGTATATGTAGATTTAATTTGAAGGCAATGCAGTGAACACTCCGAAGTGAAATTGACTCTCCAAACTGAACCAGAAAGTCAAATTGGTTCATTGATTCTGATCCCTCCTAATTGATGCAGATAATTTTTCATGTATAAAATTTTTTTTCCTCCAAATTAATTCAATGCTCATTAAAATAACTAATAGATATTTTTCCATATTTAACTGATTATTGACATTAGATAATCAAATCTAATCATTTTTAGTTAAAAATTGCTTTTTGCCCCTCTCATATTTTAGCATGAAAAGAATATTTCTCAAGAGAAATTTTTCTCAAGACTTAATTTTAGTAGCAAAGTAAAAAAAAAGTCAAATGGTGGTTACAACCATGTGATCAACTACCATTCTTAGTCTTTGTTTTATAATTATATTAGTAAAATTTTGTGATTTCATTTCAAACTTGATCTTTAAGTTTCTAGCATATGTGTTTTCAATACTTTGGTGTATTT
The DNA here is from genome assembly GCF_028640845.1 of Ahaetulla prasina. Classification (NCBI taxonomy): domain Eukaryota; kingdom Metazoa; phylum Chordata; class Lepidosauria; order Squamata; family Colubridae; genus Ahaetulla; species Ahaetulla prasina. The sequence goes on from NC_080540.1 coordinate 87,717,133, forward strand.
GGTGTCTACCATACATGCTACATACAGGCTATGGTTTTCCCAGTTGCAATGTATGACTGTGAAATTTGGACCATAAGAAAGGCTGAGCGCCAAAGAATTGAGGCCTTTGAACTCTGGTGCTGGAGAAGACTCCTGCGAGTCCCTTGGACTTTAAGGCAAACAAACAAGTCAACCCTGACTGCTCTTTAGAAGGCCAGATCCTGAAGATGAAACTGAAATACTTTGGCCACCTAATGAGAAGGAAGGACTCACTGGAGAAGAGCCTAATGCTGGGAAAGATTGAGGGCAAAAGAAGAAGGGGACGACAGAGAATGAGGTGGCTGGATGGAGTCACTGAAGCAGTAGGCATGAGTTTAAATGGACTCCAGAGGATGATAGAGGACAGGAAGGCCTGGAGGAATGTTGTCCATGGGGTTGCAATGGGTCGAACAAGACTTTGCAACTAACAACAATACATGCTACAATGTTCCTTCTGTCTCATGGTTTTTCCAGCAATTATTGTAATTATATTATATTATTTATCTATTTGGGCAATTATTGGTGGAATTGTATATCTTCTATTAAATATTTTATACCTGTTCTACCTGAAACCATAGCCTGGAGTGAATTTTATAGATTTGTTTCACAGTTTCTTCCCATTGTTGTATTGGGATTGGTTTCGTTTCCTTCCTTCCTTCCTTCCTTCCTTCCTTCCTTCCTTCCTTCCTTCCTTCCTTCCTTCCTTCTTTCCTTCCCTTTTTTGATATTTTGCATCCAATTTATCATGCATGTTTTATTTGCTGTCTCCATATCATATCTAAGTATATCAGTCTAATAGGCAATATTGATCCTGCACAGGTATTTCAAATTCTGTCATTTTTCTTAACGTCTCTTCCTCATTTTTGAGATCTGACTTTATTCTTCCAGCAATTATAGATACACTGGCTGTGGCTTGCCCCAGGTTTCACTAAATAATTTTTGCTATGTCTTTAATGTATTCATTAGGTCTAGATGGACCATATTTTCACATATAATTACACTTTTCTTACTGTACTTGTCTCCAACATAAAAATCATTTCATGGAATCTAATAGCAATAGATTTATATATTGCTTCACAGGGCTTTAAAGCCGTCTCTAAGTGGTTTACAGAATTAGAATATTTCCCCCAACAATCTGGAGCCTCATTTTACCGACCTCAGAAGGATGGAAGGGTGAATCAATCTTAAGCCTGATGAGACTTGAAGAAGCCTGTTTGAGAATTAGCCTGTAATATTGCATTCTAGCCACTGCCCCACCATGCCTCTTAATGGTGAAATCACTGGATTTATTACTTTGTTTATGGAGTTCCATGCATTCATGAAGCTTTATCTTATAACCTATCCAGTGATGGGTTGCCCCTGGTTCGCTCCAGTTCTGTAGAGCCGGTAGTAAAAATCTGCTAGTGTTTGGAGAACCAGTAGTAATGGCTGGCTGGCCACGCCCCCAAACCGGTTCCCCTTTCATCAGAGTTTTTTTTTAAAAAAAACTTTTAAAAGAATCTTTTCTTCAGCCAAAAAAAGGCTTTTAAAAGTAAAAAAAAAAAATCCTGATGATTGCGTGGCTGAGCAGGGATCATCAGAACCCTTTAAAAGTTTTTTTTTTAACAACCTCTTCAGCAGAGGGTTGTCAAACTCATGGCCTGCAGGCTAGATGTGTCACTTGCTGGCCACACGCCCACTCCTGATTTAGCAAAGGGGAAAAAGTCATGATATATCATGTGACAACGGGGTGATTTTAACACCCCAATCTATTGCATTAAAATTCATCCTGCTTCTTGTCTTATGAGTCTTTGCTTCCCCACCTGGCTATATTTCCCTTGATATTTGGTCCAGTGTAGGACTAGCATAGAGGAATAAGGATTGGGAAGGAATCTATAGGAATTCTACTTGTCTTCAGGATCCCTGTCCTGATTTGTGCCATTAGTTTTTGCTGAACTAATGGGACAGGATCGGGGTGGATCCTAAATTTTTTTACTACTGGTTCTGTGGGTGTAGCTAGGTGGGGAGGGAGATGACAGAGTGGGTGTGGCCAACCTGACATCACTCACGCACTCAGTCACATGACCCCCATCACCACCAAGCCATGCCCACTGAAATGGTGGAGAACATTTTTGAGACTTTTTGACACTTTTTTTTTTACACTCCAGCCCCATATCCAGGGCAGGATGCGGTGAGGTGGCAGTGGTCATCTCGACTTTCCCTCTGTTGCCTTTCCTGGCTGAAAAGCACCCCCTCTCACCTCTAATGGGCCTTCCCCGTGGTTGCAGCCGGAGCAGGCAGGCCAGGGGCGATGGCAACAGCAGAGTCTGGCATTCGGGGAGGGCAACGTTAGCACACTCCCAACTGCGCCCTGCACGGCCTCCGATGGCTCAGGGCAGCAGACTCAGCTGCAGCCCAGATGAGCCGAGGAATTGTGGGGAGTCTCCTGTGTCTTTCATCCCCCAGCTTTCGCCCACGCCTTTGCACCATTTTTGGGTGCCCAGCTTACTGGGCTGCCCCCGTCCCTGTCATGGCTCCAACGGCGAAGGCTTCGGGAGACACTGGCAACATGCAGACACGGGTGAAGGCTGGGAGGGGGATGCAACACACGGGAGGCTCCTTGCAGTTCCTTGGCTTCTGTGGGCTGCAGCTGAGTCCTCTGCCCTGAGCCGGCAGACAGAGGCACCCCTCCCCAGCCAGATCTTTCCAGATTTGACTTGGAGGAAAACGCAGCTCGTGCCTGCTACATGTCACTGTGCTGGATAAGTGAAGAGGAAGAAACAGCCAATGGAGAGCATAGAGCTGCTCCAGTCCACATGTTCTCCAGGTCAGTGGCTGTTTCTCTCTGTTATTCTTTATGGGAAAGTATTTGGCGCAGCACAGCAAAATTTAACAGCCATGAGCCGTGCTTTCCCCTAAGCACTGTGGGCAGCAGAAGGAAACAGGAGTTTTTCTCTGCACAGAGCTTTTTGGCTGAGACTTGGAGGAAAGCACAGCTCATGGCTGTTAAATTTTGCTGTGCTGCACCAAACGCTTTCCCATAAAGAGTAACGAAGGAGAGAAACAGTCGCTGACCTGGAGAACATGTGGACTGGAACAGCTCTGTGCTCTCCACTTGCTGTTTCTTCCTCTTCACTTGTCCAGCACAGCAAAATGTAGCAGCCATGAGCTGCGCTTTCCTCCAAGTCAAATCTGGAAAGATCTGGCTGGGGAGGGGTGCCTCCATCCACCAGCTCAGGACAGAGGACTCAGCTGCAGCCCAGACAAGCTGAGGAACTGCGGGAAACCTCCGCACCATTTTTGAGCACCCAGCTTACCAGGCTGCCTGAGTCCCTGTCGCAGCTCCAACAGTGGCAGCTTCAGGAGACACTGGTGGCACGGAGGTGCAGGCAAAGGCTGGGAGGGGGGTGAAACACATGGGGGGGGCTAAGCCCACTCCCCTTCACCTCCCCACACTTGTTTACCCATCCCAGAGAGCTCGGGCTATGGGGAGGACCCGGCCGTCTTCCTCGCCAGCGTTGCTCCTGAGTGAACTCTTTTGTCCTCGGCTGTTGCAAAGAAGCGGCAGCTCCAGGTACACTACGCCTGCTTCCTTCTCTTTGAGAGCAGCTTTGCAAAGCTGCCAGTTCTTTGCAACAGCCAAAGACCTCTTCCGCTTGGAGCTCCAAGCTGCGGAGAGGGGGGGGCTGCTGTAACGTGGCATCTTCAGGGGGCTCCTTCCTTCAGTGGTTCATTTTCTTTTACCTCATCAAGGTGGCTATGCCGACTGTGTCCTTAATGGCTGTGCCACACCTTTTGATCTTTCTTGGGTGCAGAGAAAATCAACCCTGTGAAGGGACCAAGCCTGCTGCTGAACTTGGAAGCCAAGAGGCTTCTTTTCCACTCAGCCACTGGAGCAGGGCACCAAAAGACCTCCGGTTGCTTCCACCATCTTTGCACATGTGTAGCTTTCTTCTCAATCGCTGAAGGACTTTTTGGTGCTCTGTGGCCAAGCAGCTGAGACGCTTCTTTGCCAGCCAGCTGCTTCCCAGCTCTGGTCAGCTTACCATTCGATGGATGTGTCAGGTGGGCAAGCAAGTGGCAACTGGGGAACCAGTTCGGGGGCATGGCTAGGCTGCTCTTACTACCGGTTCGGAGAACTAGTCCCTAAAGTTACTACCTATTCGGTAGAACCGGACAGAACCGGTAGGAACCCACCATCTCATCAATAAGATTGATGAGATCTTATCAATCTTCTTCCCAATATCCATGTAGGATCTGCTAGGTCAGCTACAACCCAGAGCTTTAGGGGATCGTGACAACATGTCATCAGTTCAATTATTGTTACATGTTTAAGAAAGTAATGATGTCTAGAAAACTGATAGAATTCTTTATTGGCCAAGTGTGATTGGACACACAAAGAATTTGTCTTTGGTGTATATGCTCTCAGTGTACTTAAGGAGAATAAAATACATTCATCAAGAATAAAAAGATACAACACTTAGTGATAGTCAAGGTTACTAATAAGCTACCAATTCGTACTAAGAAACAAATAAAAACAATATAATTGAAAGATACAAGCAACATGGTTATAGTAATAAGAGGGAAGAGAGAGATACTAGTAAGGAAGAGAAGAACAATAGTAATACAGTCTTAGTAAATTATTTGACAGTGTTGTGGGAATTAGTTATTAAGCAGAGGGATGGCATTTGGGAAAAAACTGTTCTTGTGTCTAGTTGTTCCGATATGCAGTGTTCTATAGTGTCTTTTTGAGAGTAGAAGTTGAAACAATTTATGTCTAGGATGTGAGGGGTCTGTAGATATTTTGACAGCAATGATAGGCTGAAAGTAGGCTGCTTGAGAACAGATTTTATGTAAGGTGCAATTATGAAACATGGTCTCTAGAGAATTTTCTCTGGTTCTAACATTACTTTTTTTCCATTGTCAGCTAAATCTTTTTTTTCCCCACACCCTATGCGCTTATTAACAAGAAGTAACTTTTAGTTGGTTTTTGGCTACCTTTTTATTATTTTTGGTGTATTATTATCATATTAGTTATTGTAGTTGCTTTTGTATATTTCCTATAATAGATTCTAGGCTTGTTTTTTTAAATTTTAATTATTTACTTGTATCCTGCCTTTATTATTTTTTGCAAATAACTCAAGGCAGAAAACATCCAACACACGTCCTTCTCCTATTTTCTCCACAACAAAACCTTGTGAGGTGGATTGGGCTTAGAAAGAATGACAGGCCCAAAGTTACCCAGCTGGCTTTTATTGCTAAGGAGGGCTTGAAGTCATGGTCCCCCTCTTCCTAGTCTGATGCCTCAATCATTCGACCAAATTGCTACCAAATTGCTACCAACCTGCTTCCATTGAGGACCTGTATACTGCACAAATCAAGAAGAGGGCCGTGAAAATATTTACAGATCCCTCACATCCAGGACATAAACTGTTTCAACTCCTACCCTCAAAATGACGCTATAGAGCACTGCACACCAGAACAACTAGACACAAGAACAGTTTTTTCCCGAAGGCCATCACTCTACTAAACAAATAATTCCTTCAACACTGTCAAACTATTTACTAAATCTGCACTACTATTAATCTTCTCATCGTTCCCATCACCAATCTCCTTCCACTTATGACTGTATGACTGTAACTTTGTTGCTGGCAATCCTTATGATTTATATTGATATATTGACCATCAATTGTGTTGTAAATGTTGTACCTTGATGAATGTATCTTTTCTTTTATGCACACTGAGAGCATTTGCACCAAGACAAATTCCTTGTGTGTCCAATCACACTTGGGCAATAAAAAATTCTATTCTATTCTATAATACATTACTTTATATTTAAAAAATTGACAATGATAGAACTTGTTTTATAAATGTATACTTTTCAAATTTATTTTACGATACAAACAAAAAAAATGGATCAACAGTTTGATTTAGTTATGTGCATATCTGTCCCAATATAGAGATATAAATATATATAGTAGCGAGGGAAAATGGAATTAATAAAATGAGTTCATTTAAATATTTGAGTTTTCATCCACTTTGAAGTTCAAATGCTTTCTTCAATGAAATGATTAATGGGTTTCTAGTTATTTGACATTATTCACTTTGCAAGCAGCATGTATCATTTTATACTCAGAAGATAGTGAAATATAATCTCTTTCCTCGTCTCATTACAGAGCTTGATTGAACTGGCTGGGAGTCCCTTGAGGTTTTTAACTAGAGCAGTGGATCTGCAAATCATTTGTGAAACAAAAACATCCAGGACACTTCCACCAGACAACTTTTCATTCCTCTATTTCTTCAAAGCTATTTCAATTCAGTTCAATTTATTACAGTCATAGACCAATACAGGTAAAGCAATCAGAAATATACCTACCAATTATTTTCAATTCAGAGGATCAGGGAACACTGGGAACATGCTGAGAGCCAATCAGTGGTCTCCCAATAGCTAACCAAATTGGGGTATGCAAAATATCATTCAACTACTGTGATTCTGAGGTAACAAAAAGTTTCTTTTAGCATCCAATCTACTCAACAACCTAAGAGACAACTCTACACATGGACATCACCAGATGGTCAGCACAAAAATCAGATTGACTATGTGCTCTGCAGCCAAAGATGGAAAAGCTCTATACAGTCAGTAAAAACAAGACTAGGAGCTGACTGTGGCTCAGATCATGAGCTTCTTCTTGCAAAATTTAGGCTTAAACTAAAGAAAGTAGGAAAAAGCACCAGGCCACTCAGGTATGAACTAAATCATATCCCTGATGAATATACAGTAGAGGTGACAAATAGATTTAAAGAATTAGATCTGATAGACAGAGTGCCTGATGAACTATGGACGGAGGTTCGCAACATTGTACAAGAGGTAGCAACTAAAACCATTCCAAAGAAAAAGAAATGCAAGAAAGCAAAATGGCTGTCTGAGGAAGCTCTGCAAATAGCTGAGGAAAGAAGGGAAGCGAAAAGCAAGAGAGAAAGAGAAAGATACACCCAGTTGAATGCAAAATTCCAGAGAATAGCTAGAAGAGATAAGAATGCATTCTTAAATGAACAGTGCAAAAAAATAGAAGAAAACAATAGAATAGAGAGGACCAGAGATCTATTCAAGAAAATTGGAGATATGAAGGGAACGTTTCATGCAAAGATGGGCATGATAAAGGACCAAAATGGCAGGGACCTAACAGAGGCAGAAGAGATTAAGAAGAGGTGGCAAAATTACACAGAAGAACTATACAAGAATGAGCTTAACATCCCTGATAACCACGATGGGGTGGTCACTAACCTTGAGCCAGACATCCTAGAATGTGAAGTCAAATGGGCCTTAGGAAATCTGAGCAACAACAAAGCTAGTGGAGGAGACAGTATTCCAGCTGAGCTATTCAAAATCTTAAAAGATGACGCAGTAAAAGTGCTACACCCAATTTGCCAGCAAATTTGGAAAACTCAACAATGGCCACAGGATTGGAAAAGGTCAGTTTACATTCCAATTCCAAAGAATGTTCAAACTATCGCACCATTGCACTCATTTCACATGCTAGTAAGGTTATGCTTAAAATCCTACAAGCTAGGCTCCAGCAATATGTGGATCGAGAACTACCAGAAGTACAGGCAGGATTTCGTAGAGGCAGAGGAACTAGAGATCAAATTGCCAACATATGCTGGATCATGGAGAAAGCTAGGGAGTTCCAGAAAAACATCTACTTCTGCTTCATTGACTATGCTAAAGCCTTTGATTGTGTGGATCACAACAAATTGTGGCAAGTTCTTAAAGAGATGGGAGTACCAGACCATCTTATTTGTCTCTTGAGAAACCTGTATGCGGGTCAAGAAGCCACAGTGAGAACTGGACACGGAACCACTGATTGGTTCAAAATTGGGAAAGGAGTCCGGCAAGGCTGTATACTATCACCCTGCCTATTTAACTTATATGCAGAACACATCATGAGAAAGGCGGGGCTAGATGAATCAAAAATTGGAATTAAGATTGCCGGAAGAAATATTAACAACCTCAGATATGCAGATGATACCACTCTAATGGCAGAAAGCGAAGAGGAACTAAAGAATCTCTTGATGCGGGTGAAGGAGGAGAATGCAAAAGTTGGCTTGAAATTCAACATTAAGAAAACTAAAATCATGACATCCGTCCCTTTCAATTCCTGGCAGATAGATGGTGAAGAAATGGAGGTAGTGACAGATTTTATTTTCCTGGGCTCCAAGATCACCGCAGATGGGGACTGCAGCCAAGAAATTAAAAGACGCTTGCTCCTGGGGGGAAAAGCTATGGCAAATCTAGACAGTGTACTAAAAAGCAGAGACATCACCCTGCCAACAAAAGTGTGTATAGTCAAAGCTATGGTTTTCCCAGTTGCAATGTATGGCTGTGAAGGTTGGACCATAAGAAAGGCTGAGCACCAAAGAACTGAGGCCTTTGAACTCTGGTGCTGGAGAAGACTCCTGCGAGTCCCTTGGACTGCAAGGCGAACAAACAAATCAGTTCTAGAGGAGATCAGCCCTGACTGCTCTTTAGAAGGTCAGATCCTGAAGATGAAACTGAAATACTTTGGCCACCTAATGAGAAAGAAGGACTCACTGGAGAAGAGCCTAATGCTAGGAAAGATTGAGGGCAAAAGAAGAAGGGGACGACAGAGAACGAGGTGGCTCGATGGAGTCACTGAAGCAGTAGGCATGAGTTTAAATGGACTCCAGAGGATGGTAGAGGACAGGAAGGCCTGGAGGAATGTTGTCCATGAGGTCGCGATGGGTCAGACACGACTTCGCAACTAACAACAACAGCAACAACAACAACTCAAAAGAAAATAAAATAAATTGCTAGCATTCTCTCTTCCAAGAAACACTATAGGAGATGATCTCATTATAAGGGTACTTCCATGGTAGCACCATTTCCACCCCAGTGAAACCCCTTTCCCCTTATAGTATCATCTTCTTCTTGTGCCATATCTGTCATCAGACCTTGGGATTAATGTTGCCAATCCTATTTTTGTCAACAGATGCATGAAAAAGTGCTGCTGAGTTTTGTCCAAACTAGTCCCTTATGTTTTGAAGCCATGATGTTCTTTTTCTGCCTGGACCTCATTTGCCTTCAATCATTCCCTGGAGGATTAACTGAAGGATGCCGTATTTTTCTGGGTGTCGCATCACATGTCCAAAATATTCTAACTTTTGCTTTTTAATTGCTTTGATGATTTCCCTTTGCTTTCCCAGGCGACTTATCACCTCCTCATTTGTGATTTTGTTAACCCAGTTTATACGTAACAGCCGCCTGTAAATCCACATATCAAATGCTTCTAGTTTCTTCAAGTGGTTTTCTGCCAGAGACCAACTTTCTACTCCGTAGAGCAGGATAGAAAAGATGTAACATCTGACAAGCCTCATTTTCAGTCCTAGGCTTATGTCGTGATTGCCAAAGACCTTTTTCATTTTGAAGAATGCTGTTCGAGCTTTCTCTAGCCTTGTCTTTACTACACTGTTCATGTCCCAGCTTTCATGTAAATTAAAACCTTACAGTATACAAAAGTGAAATAAAAGGAAAAATATCAGAGATATCATCCAGGCTTATCTTCTGTCATAGAATGAATAGATGCAGTATTATGGAGAAACTGAATTGGATAGTGGTTAAGATACCAGGGTAGATACTGAGTACCTTAGACACAAATCCAGTGGGTGACCTTAGGCCAGGCACTCTCTCTCAGCCCTAGGAAGAAAGGCAAGGTCAAACCACTTCTGAAATATTTTCAAGAAAACTGAATAGTTGAAATAGTTGAATATTTCAGTTGAAAACTGAATAGCCTTATACACTGTAAGCCGCCCTGAGTCTTCAGAGAAGGGCGGGGTATAAATGTAAACAAAACAAAAAAAATAGGCTGGGACAAGGAGTCAGTGCTGACTCAAAGCTACAGAGAAAAAAACAACAACACAAGGACCAAACAGAATCAAACTAAACTCAGTAACGATAAAAGTTAGATTATTGTACTTTCATATATAGTACCCAAATGTAAGAAATTAAGAACATATATTAACTGAAAGAACAGATTTCTGGAAATCATATAAACACTGAGCTTGAGAGCATAAATGCATTTCAGTCCTGATATAAAGGAAGGAGGGCTTGAGGCAGCTTAGGAGAGAAAAAAATTCCACCAGAGACTCTTTTTACTTAACAAGATAAGTTTTGAAAAACCTGGGGCAGAAACCGATGATGATGGAGGGGACTAGAGAAAATACCCCAAGTACTCAGAACAGTTTTAATGAGCTAAAGTGCTGCTTTAGATAAGAACATTATCGGGACTGGGTGTGGGGGTGGGGTGATAAAAGAAGGAAGGATCTTGTGAGTTTCATCTTGAATGAATCAGGAGAGTGTCCCAAACTATTTAATTTGTAGGCATTCTCAAAAACATTCATATGAGGGTCCCAAATGTGCTTTTTCAGGAGGCAGCTGGATTTTCTTGTTTTTTTCTTTTGAAGACATTTTGCTTTTCATCCAAGAAGCTTCTTCAGCTCTGACAGGATAGTGGGAATGGAAGGATTTATATTCCTTGCAGACAGCTGGTCATTTGCATCCTTTTAGAGGGTCATTGAAGCACTTGGAGGTTTATCTGTGTCCTCAGGGTCACCTGAGTAGTGCTTCTGGTTCCTGTAGTCTGCATTTTTTCCTCTGGAAACCCATTCCTACTTCCACACCATTCAAAGGGTGTTCGTCCCAAATTGTTCAGCTAAAAGTCTGTAAAGATTCTCAATCATCCAGGTCATAGTTGTCCCAAAAATGCTTTTTCAGAAAGCATATGAGGAGATCAGATCCTTTTGTGTCACCAGATTGGCTAGAAGCAGACTAAGCTACCATTCTTCTCTCTTTCTTCTTTCCCTCCACCATAATTTCTTGTTGTCTTGCCACCCAAAGCTTCACTTTTTTTTCACATGCCAGTTTGGGAAGTGAGGATGTACCCCACTTCTTTGTACTGTTAGCAATATGGGTCTACCGTGAAGAAGCCATTTTCAAAGATCTGCAAGGATGCTGGGAAGAGGTTGAGGCAAGAGTCCACCTCAGTGGGCTAATAACATTCACATGTACTCATCAAAAATATTTTTTCTTTGAGTCTGACAACTGAGATTAAAAAAAAAAATTACTTCAACTGCCAACCTTAACTGACACAGGAATCCGAAGGTCCAGACTGTTCCCATAAGTTTGGGAACTAGTGTTCTAATGTGACAGTGCCTCTATTAAAGAAAGAAGAACAAAACTGCTATGCAAAGGTGTATTTTTTATGAGAAACCGTTGTACTGAATGTTCTTGGTAGTGTATATATATTATACTTAACTTTGTGTTTTAAAGAGATAAATTTGTCTAGTCAATTTTTATTCCACTTGAACCCATCAGTCATTATCCTGGGTCTTAGGAGCATGCTCAGTCTTTATAGAGCTATTTAGGAATTTGAGTGTTAACTCTTCAATTGCTTGATTGACTGCCAGTGTTAAGTATAAGAGGGTCCCTGTTTGCTGCAACGACATTCATGGAGGCACAACACTTTTATTAACAACTTCCTCAATTGTTATACCTTGTGCAGCATTCATACTCTCAACAGTGCTTATGAAAACAAAATTTGCCACAATAGGCCTTTAGATTACATTTGACCTTGAATTATTAGATTGCAGAGCCCTGAGCAGTCAGGCCATTATTTGATATTTGAGCAGAAATGTAATAAATCTTTGAATACAGAATAAGTTAGCCCAAATAGCATGTTATATCCAATCAATAACCTAAAACTTTGGACCCCATGGCTCAGTTGCTGTCTCTGGCTCACAAATCTATTTAGGGGCTATGACTCATCTTTCCCCACACAGTTTTGCATGAGTATTTTCCCTGTCATTCAGACAGGTTCTTTGGATTACAAGCAACACAAGAAGGGTGAAGGAACACAAACAAACAGCAACTTTAACAAGTTTCATTTCACTTTCAAATCTGAGAATATTGTTAATGTAAATATAATAATGGGTAGTGGGATGGATTATGTGCCAAGAAATTGGTGTTGGCCTTTGGCACAGTCCTTCTGAAGGCTGACCTGTCCCCCACCAAGTCCTTCAGGACTATGAAAGGTGCACCCATCACTGATGTTAATTGAGTCCATTCACCTCAGAGTTTTCCTGTCTTTCCTTCCACTATCCCAGCCTTCTCAGGAGAACTAAGCCTTCACATCATGTATTCAAAATGGATGGAAACTGATCAAGGAGAGATTCAACCTAGAAATAAGGAGAATTTTTCTGACAGTGAGAACAATCAACTAACGGAACAGTTTGCCTTCGGAAGTTGTGGGAGCTTCATCACTGGAGGCTTTCAAGACGAGACTGGATAGCCATCTGTCAAAAATGGTATATGGTCTCCTACTTGAGCAGGGGGTTAGACTAGATGACCTATAAGTTCCCTTCCAACTCTGTTACTCTATTCTATTCTAAAATATGATGAAGCCTGGTCATTTGTGCCTTGAATGAGAACTCTGAGTTGATTTGTTCTATGTTCCATTCATTTCTTTTCTTGGCTGTATATGATATTTTCAGGAGTCTTTTCCAATCCCAAAATTCAAATATATCAATATTATTTCTGTCTGGCTTCTTCAAAGTCCAGATTTTATATCCATGGGGTATCATGAACAAAACCAGTAGCTACATAAACATGATCTTTGTAGATTGTGGCATATGAATATCTTTTCCAAGCACTTCATGGATGCTCTACTAAAAACTAATCTGAGGCATATTTCTTGACTGCTTGATGATGGTTGATCCTAAAAGTCAGTTATCCACCACTTTGATACCTTTACTTTGCCAAATAGACAAAATGGCTAAGATATCATTAAACTAAGAATAACCTGGTTAAATCTATATTGAATCCAAATCCTTTCCATTAAATAAGCATGCCTCAATGATTAACAATAGTGTACTTGAGTGTACTTGAAATTACACTCAGTGTACTGATTGATTATATTCGAAACAAATATCAGACTAAAAAAAGTATCAAATACTTGTGAATGATTGTAGGAACCATACTGTATTAGTCTATTTGTCTATATGTTAAAGGGGAATTAAGGTTTCAGAGGGGAGATGAGAGTTTATGGTTTATTAGTATATTTGTAGCTTATGATTGTTAGAAGTAATACCCTATATTTTGCTCTGGGAAGTTCCGGGGGTCAGGTGGGGGGAAGGGGGAAGGGGGAAGGGGAGGGGGGAAGGAAGAGGGGGGAGGGGGGAGGGAGGTGGGGGGAAAGTATTTGTTAAAATCTTTTGTAAAACTTTTTCAATAAAAAAAAGAAAAGAAATTACATTCAATGTACTAATGCACCTTAACTTTGTGCTGGTGTTTTAATGTTCTTTTGGTAAGCCAAATTTTTCAGTGCTTCTGTTCAATGCTGCTATAACTTTTAACAGTCATTAAATGAACTGTTGTAAGCCAAGGACTACCTGTTTCCACATTTTTCCCAAGAAGTCTAGAAACTGGACTGCTTCAGAACACAGTTTTACTTTCTATAAAAAAAGAAGAGGGGGGGTTTCGGAAGCAACACTTAATATATTCAAAGGATTATTCAAAGTAAAATATATTAAAATTTTATTGTTTTATTTTAAAAATTAAAGCCCCTAGCCCCATTAATTAAAGTATATGAAGCTAAAGTTGGAGCAGAGATTTGAGGTCTATACTCAACTACAGTACTAGAACAAATACAGTCCCAGCATTTGAGATGTATTTTGGGTGCAGATCTAAGAACATTTGCTGCAGCAGTTAGAACTGAATTGGGAATTCCTACAATTCATGCACTATCCAAAATTAGAGCATATAACTACTGGCACAAAGTCAATGAAATGGAGACTGATAGACTCCCCAAGTTATCTCTACTAGAGCAAATAAAATCACAATCACAAATCTTCTGGATCACCAAACTAACACATTTTGTAAGAAGATGTGGCCTAACTATTTCTTGTGTAACAGGAGAATGATTTTTTAAAAAGAGCTGCCAAAAGAATTAAGCACAAAAGATAGCACAAAAGATGCTATCCTTAGAAGCACAAAATGATATAGCTATCCTTAGTAAGGTGGGTAACTTGAAATGGCTGAGCAAATAGAGAGATATTTAAAGTTACAACTGCCAAAACATCTTAGGGAGATATTTACATGAGATTCGAGCAGCTCAACACAATGGTCAGATATGGGAGATTCCATTGTATGCCTTACAATGGAGGTCTTTGGATTTGCAGAGCAGCGAAGGTAGAAGACCTGGCTCACATCCCATTTGATTGTTGCCTGTATAAGAGGGTGAGAGACAGGTACCTTGGTCTATATACCAAACAAATGACCAGTTAGGATCCCTATATCAAAACAACTTGCTTTATGTGAGGCCAGAATCTGAAAATAACATTTAACACAGCACAGTACTTAAGCAAAATGGTTTGGTTGAGATGGGCATATGTGGGACTGATTGGGGTAGATTGTAAGGATGACACTGAAATATAGTTTTATGATATTTTATTTATCTATATAGTAAATTATTGTATTTTATTTCAATTTCATTTTAAGTTGTATTTTATCTAATTCCATCTTAAATTGATTTTATCAGATTTTAGTAATGATTTGTGTCTGGAACTCTGCATTTTGATATGGCCCAAGGGCTAATCAATAAAGTAAATTCAACAATAAAAGTTAAAGTCATTATAACTAATTTACAGCCAAAGATTAATGTCTACCTTCTATTTTACAGCTTGTGCTTTAAGTCTCTTTTTAGATCATTTTCCCCCAGTTACCAATTGGTAAACAGCTCGCAGATTGTGTGTGTGTATAGATATATGCATACACACACACACACACTTTTTCTTTTTCTCTTCTTCCTATTTATTACAGCAATATGCTCCACATGCCCTGTGTACCATAATTCTGTCAAAAGCAAACAGGAATTAACAAGGTTTGTACTCTGGCTTTGACCTTGGGAACAGGCAGCTATTTGGTTCACTGGGCTATAGCATTTATACTCTCTTTCGGTCCTGGCCTTATGCTTCAGCAATTGCTGAAGCAAATGAGAGATCAACAATGCCAGAGAGTTCAAAGAGTGAACAAGAAAAAAAATCCAGTTTCAGTACAAATAGTTCTAGCTTAATTTGCAAATATGGTCCCAAAGTCTGAACATAGTTCTGGTGTCCCATTTCAGAAGACATTGGATGGTCCCTCTTTTCTTTTGTATGTAATAAGTGGAGGATTTCAGATAATCAAAGTCAGACATGTGAAAAAACAAAAGACAAATTAATTGCATGGTACATCTTCAGCAGGCCTGCACTGCATACATATACTTGATTGGTTGGTTGTTTGGTTGGTTGATTTATTTAGTTATTTAAACTGTATACCTCTCAATTCCCAGCAGTTCTTTTCTACTCCCGGATGTACTGCATCATCAGTTAGTCATTATGATGGAAAAATGATCTGTATTCAGTGACATCTCCACTTTTATGTATATGGATCCCAAATTAATTAGGATGATCATTAGGATGATCAAAGTTCCTCTTTCCAAGTAGTTAAAACTGACAGACCTTTAGCAAACCTCAGTGGCCTGCTTCAGAGTTCTCCCAGACTGTCTCAACACGCATACACAGCTACTTAACTTTACTAGTAGAAGTAAGCAACAAGTTACCATGAAGAGTTTGCAAAAGAAAAGGTTGCTTTAGTACATCAACAGAAGTTTTGTTAGCATCAATTCATGTGGCAAAAATATCTGTTCCAAATGCTTTGAATGGATTATAGATTGGCTCCTAAATCAGAGACAGGGCACATCTGTACCAGCTACCAAGGTCAATGACTGCATGGATGCCATTATACGTAAATCCTTCTAGGTCACGCAGATGCTGAAATTAAAATTTACAACAATTACTTTAATCCCCAATTATGTATGAGTCAGTTTGTTATGTTTATAGAGCCAGTTTGGTCTATTGGTTAAGGCATCAGGCTAGAAGCCAGCAGTTTGTGAGTTCTAGTCCAGTGGTAGGCATGGAAGCATGCTGGGTGACTTTTGGCCACTCACTCGCTCTCTCAATCTAACTCACCTCCTAGAGTTGTTGTTGTGGGGAAAATAGGAGGAGGAAAGAGTATTATGTGTGATCACTGCCTTGAGCTACTTATAAAATAATAACGTCAGGATAAAAAAATCAAATAAATGAATACATTTTACTTTTATTAAAGATTTTTTTAAAAGAAAGGTAAAATGAATACAAGGAAAGGAAAGGGAAGGGAAGGGAAGGGAAGGGAAGGGGAGGGAGGGAGGGAGGGAAGGAAGGAAGGAAGGAAGGAAGGAAGGAAGGAAGGAAGGAAGAAAGAAAGAAAGAAAGAAAGAAAGAAAGAAAGAAAGAAAGAAAGAAAGAAAGAAAGAAAGAAAACAAGAAAGGAAAAGGTAGACTTTTCTTGATATAAAGGAAAAGCAGTCTACTTTTTCAGGAGGCTAATACATTATTCACTTAATTGTTGAGACAATTGCTTATGACATTTTTATACTGAAGAGCAGGGCTATGTATCTTAGGTGTCTCCATTGATGCATTTCATGTCACTGCCCAGTGTAGTCGAAAGGGCCTGCATTTCATCTTGATAAAGAATGATGGGCAAAGAGACAAAGGCTGATTTTGTCTCCCTAGCAAGATTGACTTCCCTATAGCAAAGTTATTTTAATGTTTGACTCTAATACACAGTATGTAGTACATTTACACCCACATTTACTCACAGAGAAATCTCCCGGGTTCATTAAAGCTTCCTTCCAAGTAAGTGTTATGCAAATCCTTCGTTGGTAACATTTTGTAACAAGGAGACTGTTCTTGTGAAAAATCCAGCTGAGAGAGAGAGACAAGACACAGACAGAAAACAAGACACATACACACTCACATACAGCAAAGAAATTAGGGATGGGTGTGAAATTCTCTGTTTGCATTTTAAGAAGCTTTCATTCAATTTACATCCCAAGGTTTAAACCACAAATTAGAATGCTGGTGTTTCCATTGCTTTCTGAATTTCACAGCTGAAAACAAGTGTACAAAATGTGCATATGAGCACAGGGGGTATGCCGTTTTGCATTGTATCAGGAAAATTGGCTTATGAAAACATGTGTATCAGGAAATATATTTACTAAACTGCATAGGTTAGAAGAAACATTTATGAAAACGGACACAGATTTTCAGGTTGATTTTGTACTGCAAGATGAGGCAGAAACGAAATGGGAGGAGGATGTCTTTCGGCTGAACATAAAAGAAACCAAACTTGAGAGAGCCACCTCTACCCTTTTAATGCAAACACACACATTTGCATAGTAAAATGTAAATAAAGATTTATTTTGCCATCTTGAATGCACCTCAAATATCCATGGACCAAAACTGCACTGCAGAAGCCTCACCAACTTTCTGGATCTGAGAGTTGAAGCTTCATAACAAAGTTGCCTTTCCCAACTTTTCCATTTTTTTCAGCATATTTACAACCAAGTTACCTTCACTGGAAAAAAAAAATCAGACTGAATGTACAAAGAAGGCAATATAATAATTCCATCAACACTGTCAAACTATTTACTGAATCTGCACTACTATTAATCTTCTCATAGTTCCCATCACCAATCTCTTTCCATTTATGACTGTATGACTATAACTTGTTGCTGGCAATCCTTATGATTTATATTGATATATTGACCATCAATTGTGTTGTAAATGTTGTACCTTGATGAACGTATCTTTTCTTTTATGTACACTGAGAGCATATGCACCAAGACAAATTCCTTGGGTGTCCAATCACACTTGGCCAATAAAAATTCTATTCTATTCTATTCTATTAATGTTACATGTCTAACCCCCAAAGTAGGAAAATAAGTGTGAGATTCAGTTCAGTTACCTGGCTGTAAAGATGGTATATATCAGTACATTGTGAATTGTATCCATGCCCTAATCTTATAATAAGCTTCATCTCTTTCCCTTTCAGAGTCAGCTTTTGAAAGTATGAGGAATGTCATCTGCACTGAAACTGACTTGGAGTACAGTATCTGAATATGAAATTTTTCTAGTAGTAAGTCAGAAGCTTTTTCATTGTTTAAGCCTACCAATATCTCATCAGAGTTAGTTTTATTTAATAAGTTGAACTGTTTCTGCTTGTTTTGATTTACTTTTCTGACCTCTACTGATTTCCATTGTATTTATCTATTGATTTATCTATCTGTGCTTGAAATCCACTTAATGCAGGAATGGTCCCCTATGAAGTCTATTTCCTGCATGCATTTTATTTTACTTACTACTTTATTCCTTCAGAGAAAAGAATAATGTAGTAAAACTACTGTAAAGTGTTTTATCTGCAAAATAGCAAAGACCGTTTAAAATAGAGACTACATCAAATAAGCAACTCTCCCTTTATGTAACCTATTTGATGATGGCAAAGACAGTTGCTTTTTTTTTTTTTTTTGGGTGTGTGTGTATATGTGTGCTTCACATTACAAGTTTGACACGATATGATTAACTAGATGTTATACTTGGTTTGGATCCAAGAGAAAGAGTTGGAAGGAAAGGGTCAAGATCTGAGTGTGTGTGTTCCAGCTATGACAATATCTGTCAGAGAAATTTCACTGGATGATCTCATTACTATAATTGCACAGTTAACTAAAGATTTTCACATCTTGCAAGTTCCACAAGGCTGGGAATGTAATGATAACTCTGAATAATGATAAAAGGCAATAGGTGAAATTGTTGCTGCATTTAGTTGAGAGTTAAAATGTGCAAGTTCAATTACATGCAGAAGCGATAATTGCTAATTAAAATTATGGAGGGCAGGGGCAGCTCTGCAAACAGCTCTCTGTCCATTGGGTATCCAATTGATTAAATCAGCAATGATTAATTTATTAATTCATAAAATCCAAGGAAATTAAATACCCCGACTTACTGATATTTATCTCAAGGTAATCTTCAAAGTCTGAAAGATTTACAATTCTTCAGCTCTCCTAATTTGGACTTTGCTTATTTCATTTTGAGTAGAGAATCAAAATTAGGTCTTAAATGGTACACAAACCCTCCTGCACTCCATGCTAAGAACTGTCCTATTAAAAGAAGAAGAAATATTCTGCTTAATATGAATGAATGAATGAGTGATCTGATTTATATGGTCACTCTTCTTAGCAAAGTGACTCTGAGAAGTTAACAATCATAAAATAAATTAAAACAAATTTCCATCATGATACAAAAAATAAAGTGCATATAGCAGCCAAGGAAAATTGAATTTCTTTTACAAATAGGAAAGAATCCCCATTCCCATTTCAACAGAGAACAACACACTAGTGCTACTGATTTGCACCTTCTGGATTTACATAACAACCACAATGCATTTTTCCTCCAGTTTTTACACATCTTTTTGCAGAACAGTTACAATCTCAGTTTGGTAAAATAATTCCAAATGATGCTCAAATGTATTTGTTAGGGGTAGTTTCTTTGAAAACGTAGAATAAAATATGTGCAATAAGTGCTTAAAGTGTTTAAGACCTTATAAGATGATGTATCCACTAATTTCGTTATTTAAAAAACAGCCATTGTTTGTGCAAAAAGGTTATTTCCTCCACATTTTCCATTCTGATTTCTTATTTCAAGATTCTCTCTCTCTCTCTCTCTCTCTCTCTCCCCCACCTCCTTCATATTGTCCCCTTTTAAAAATATTTATTTATCATTCTTCCCCCACCATCTCCTCTGGATGTGGGTCTGGATGCTGTCTGCAACACAAAGAGTTATTTATATCAAATTGAAGGAATTCAGGTGAAATGGGAGTGAAACCTGCACTTTCTCTAATGGAAAATTTGCCCAATAACTTGAAACTCACACAAAGCCATGGCTGCAAGCTTTCTGTCTGAATCTGGGTGGATGAAGCTATTTGTGCCCAAGAAGTGTTTTCTGGTAAAAGGAATTTTCTTTTCCACTTTCACAGTAACGGTCTGTATCACTACATAAGAATGGGACTGGCTGAGAGGTCACTCATTTGAAACAGAAAAGGAAAGAAAACTCTTGTGCACGTATGACAATGTATATGCCAGTTGATGAAGGGCTTTGAATACAATCATTTGATATATGAGCAGAGACTTCAATTGAAATAAATCTTTCTATGTGGTCATTGGGAGTTGACACCAACACCTAATCCTCACCATACTGTCTTATGTCTAAGTACATTTGCCCATATTGTATGGCTATAGTATTATCATCCTTCTCAAATTCTCTGCTACCCTCTCTTATTGGTATTATTATTATGTTTATTATTACCATGTTGCTTTGCATGTACACTGAGTGCTCTGCTCCTGTGTGTCTAATCATACTTGGCCAAATAAAGTAGTCTAGTCTAGTCTAGTCTAGTCTATTCACATGATGACACATAATCAATTCTTTAGTTTGCAGTCTGAAGACATAGTTTTTAAGAACTTCCCCCATTATATATACTTCTCTATCGCCTAATGTTTGAACACATTACAAATCAAGCTGGCATTTCTCCCTACTTCTCCCTTTTGTGCCCATTTGTTTCTTGTTTTGAAATGTCAAATGAGATTCTGTGTCCACATCTGCATGCATCACTTCAGGCATTCAGAAGCCATTACTCGGTCGACACAATCTCAGAACAGTTTACACTGGGCCTCTTACTGTGAATCTGATATGAGCTTTTCAGTATCTCAGTGGCAGATCATGTTTTGCATGAACAAGGTCTCAGGTTTAATGCATGGTATTTCTAAATAGGATTTATGATAACCCATATCTTAAAAAAACAGAAGTTGATTCGTCCACTATACTGAACATTGCAACTTTTTGTGTTCCTATTTCCAAAACAATACTAGCTGTCATCCCAATTTTGGCAAAGTCACCTACAAATCATATTTTGCAAGTTTACATTCTTTCTTTGTTTATTTATTTTACTGAATTTAGAGACCTCCCATCTCTGGACAAATCTGGACAGCTTATTTAATAAGATAAGGTCTTTGAAATCCTTGAACATCCATAAGGAAAAAAAAACCATAACAACCCCACCCTCCCACCCCAAAAAAACCCAACAAGGGGTCAATAGCCACCCTATCCTATTTATCAATTATCATTAAGTGGCAAGAGAGAGAATGCCATCCAACCTCTTAGTTGGTTGGTTGCATCCAATCTTAAGGCAAAAAAAGATTCCATCATTTTTGTGCATTTTTTTCATTCCTATGATTTTTATTTAGTAGCAGCATGGGTGAAAAAATTCTGGCCTATTTTTGAGTCTGAAGGAAGAAAATACTTGTTTTTTTCATAATCTAGATCAATGTTGCTATAAATGCCATTTATGGAACCTGCTGTGTGATTACTTTCTTCAAATGGGCATATATTCAACCAAATGAGTTTATTGACCAGGGAATCCCTTCCTAGTCTTGGTTTATATTTTCTCTATCCTAAGGAACAATATTTCAATCCCAAAATAAAAATTTGTGGTTTTCTGGAAGAAGAAAGGGACACCTATTAAGTAAATGGCAATTCTTCCAAATGTGTTAAGAGTTGACTCAGTGAATTATGACATTTTAAGGATAGAGTTTATTACAGTCATCTTGCATTAACCACTATATTTTGAAGTAGATAAACTGGTGCACTTCAGTTGACAGCAATTTGAAAAGGCTAAAGAAGCACATGGACTGATTTTCTTAATCCTGATAGAACGGGCTAGCTCTTTTGAGCTATAATTTTATAAGAAGGAAGTTTCAAATGCTAAAGAGATTTTGGCTGGGGTATTGCCATCAGAAACAAAGGATATCACACTCCAGACACTGGTCAGAATAACTGCTAAGGTAATAACTTTGGATTTTTGTAAATATTGTCCTTTTTCTGGGTTTTCCTAGAAACATCAAATCATCAGATATCATATTTATTTATTTATTTAATCTGTACACTGTATAATTCCCACTTTTCCTTTAGAAGACAAAAAGAACATTATATATGCTGCATATTCAAATCTAAAACTCATTTGGTTTACTTCATAAAATATAAAATAGACAAGCTTGTTTATTTGTTTTTGAAATTATAAGTGATGACAGGTTCTCTTCATGGTATGCTCTTTTTCCCTAAATATGTTTCCTTTTTATATTTCAATATTTGCAAGCTTTAAATGGAAATTTTTCAATAAATCTTTCTCTACATATAGTATGTGCCTGCACAACCATAGGTAAATAAGTATTCTACAAATAAATATTCCACAAGGTTATTTGTGACATTTAGGTTTTCTCTCCCTACTCACCCACCCATCCCCAAAAATAATGCAACATTTGTTTTTTCTGAGATCTGAGTTGAAGCATAAATAGATCTACTTGGCAAACGAGGTCAGAAACTTTCGAAAGAAGATGACCCTTGAAAATTCTCTTATGGTGGTACTATTTACTTGTTTTATTTTTGAGACCTCTGATCCAACTATATAATGTGTTGATATTTTTAAGATGACCAAAATTGGGAAGAATCACAGTTATTCCCAATGTTAGGAAGTCACATTATTTTACAGAACAATAATAATGGGAAAAAAACATTCTTCTGAATTTTAACACACTGTCTGATAATGTAGCTTTTTTTCATGAATGTGTATTTCACAATAAATATATTAGCTTTAATAGCCCTACAATATGTTTATGGCTTTGTTACTATGGACTGAAATTGTGAGTGGGGGCTAGGCACATGGTTGAAGCCCATAATATCCTTATTCTAGTCAGTTATGCCTCTGATTTTCCTCCAATAGTTGTGTTCCTTCGATTTGCCTTGTCCGTTTGTAGAGGCAGAGTAACTTGTCTCCCTGAGGCACTGTATTGTTGTGAGGAAATAAAAACATTCTCAAGGCAGTTCAATCTGCCTAGCCTAATTCATGGAGTCACTATGAGATGCACCTGTATGATCTGAAGAAAAACTAGAATATAGGCACTTTATTCCCCAATCTCCCATTTCTTTCTTTGCGTAAATTAATTACTATATATGGTTGGGGGGGGGGAATAAAACATTCTTATTCCAACTATAAGACAGTGGCCATTCAATCTTTCCCCCCAACTCAAGAAACTATTATTCATTTTCAAGCTATCTCAGATCACTAAATTAACTGTCGGATAACTGCATTTTTTAGAAGTAGCAGGGCATCAGAGCTTTTCCAACAATACCCTGAAATCAAGCGAATTATAATAATCAATGAAATTTTCAATTAAGCATGTCACTGGAGTGGGAAGAAATTTCTTGCTAGTGATTTATTACCATGAATCACACTAAAACTAGAAGAAGCATGGTTTCTATCCTTAAATTAAATGCTTTCGCATAAACCGGAATAGCTCAGGCTGTTAAGAAGCCTATTATTAGAACACAGTAGCCTGCAATTACTGCAGGTTCAAGCCCGGCCCAAGGTTGACTCAGCCTTCCATCCTTTATAAGGTAGGTAAAATGAGGACCCAGATTGTTGGGGGGGCAATAAGTTGACTTTGTAAAAAATATACAAATAGAATGAGACTATTGCCTTATACACTGTAAGCCGCCCTGAGTCTTCGGAGAAGGGCGGGATATAAATGTAAACAAAAAAAAAATTGTGTAATTTAATTTTAATTTAATATATTACATCTATTATAATTTAATTGATTAAATGTGTTAATTATGGGTGGAAACAATAGGAAGAGTTAAGGAAAGGCCAATGATATCACTTTTCCTCAAGCCAGCTGTGCTCAGCTGTGCTCATCATAATTGTGGCCGCGGAACAAGATGTCATTTTATGTTTTAAATCCCAAGGGATTGCAACAGCCCCAATCCTTTTGGAATTTGGGAAGACATGGTTGTTCCAGGAAGCCCTAGTGGACTCAAGTGGATATAGTCCCACTGTAATTTATAATTGTATGCAATGTATGCATATAATTATATGCATACAATTTTATTTTTATTTTTATAAAATAAAAATTTTTAAAAAATATTTTTGCATACAATTGTATGCAAAGGGGCGTGCATAAGAGCACAAAAGTGCCTACCGTTCCTGTCCTATTGTTCTCTTCATATCAAATTGATTTAGTTGATGCATATTTTTTTACATATATGCATATATTTTCTTCAAAATATGTTGTTTTATCTATGACAATTGTTTTTGTATACTGTTGTGACAAAGAAATAAAAAAAATGTTTTCCCTGATACAATATGATTAATAATGATTAAGTGTTGTCATTGTATAGGTTTAACCCTTGCTACATGTCATGTATATCCAATTTTGAGTCAGTTGTGATTGAAGCAGCTTGTAACAGACAAACTTACTTCTCTATCAGTGTTCAGACCCATATATTTTGGCAAGAAGCCACAATGTCAATTAAAATCTGGATTGCTTTCAAAGCTTTTAACTGCAGAGCACAATCAAAGAAGCCAGATTCAGACAGATTTTTATTGATTTCATTTCATTTCTATAGCTGCCCATCTCAGTCAATGACTGGGAGGCTTAAAATCAAAAAAGAAAATGATATTTCATGTCAAGAATTAGGGGTTGAAGTCCAGAATTTTTAGAAGTAAGATATGAATCATCCATTTTTACTGTTTATGTGTCCCATGTAGTATCAACTCTTAGTAGCCATATCCATAACACTTCACCAGAATTTATCCCCCAACCTGGGCTGTTAATGTCTTCCAAAGGTGCATCCATTGCCTTGCAATTAAGTCTATCCATCTGGTCATTCTCTTCATCTTTTTCATTCCTTCTTTCCCAGCATTACGGACTTCTTGGGACAGAAAGACCTGACATAGGTCTTTGCATAATGTGGCCAAACATTTTTTTTCAAAACATCTAGGAATGACAAGGAAGACAACGAGCATACATTATATAACACAATAATGGGCATGATCATAATTGGTTTCTGTATGACTAAATAAAATCTGCTATTCCTCAACTATTTTGAGATGTTTCAAATTCTGACACATCACTTCTAGAGTTGAAAGAACTGTAGTAGAACTAAGTAGAACTAAGAAGAAGAAGAAGACAAGAGATTAGACAAAAGAATGGGTGTAGTACGAGGGGAAAAAACCTAATCACACAAAATGTTATGCTCTTGGGGACTTTGCTAAATGATGCATTCATTTTTAATTCAAACATTTCTCTTTTTACTGGAAGAGTTGTTATTGCAGGGAAAGGTCTAATCTACCAGCATAAAAGATTAATGCAGAGCAAAGATTGTGAGTTTCAAAAATATTCCATTGCTATTATTTTATCAAATCCTGTAAATTGTGCAGATTTATTTTGAAGCAACATACCGTATATACTCGAGTATAAGCCGAGTTTTTCAGCACGTTTTTTGTGCTGGCGTCCTCTTATACTGAGTCTCTTCGGAACCCCGCAGGAGGGTGCGAGCGGACTCCATGGGAGGGACGGGGAGCGGGCCCGCCGAGGTCTCGCGGGATTTGTTGCCCCCAGGCCGGCCCCCATTCCCGTGTCTGGTGGGCGGACGGCGCAAACTTGGCGGACTGTGCATTGGCGCGGGGAAGCCCTGGTGGTGCAGTGAGAGGGCTGGGCAGGGGCCGCCAGCCTTCTCGGCTGAGGAGGAGGTTTCCCGACCGCGCGAGCTTCGCCGCAGAGCCACCCAAAGGCCAGAAGAAAAGGTCATTCCATCGAGTAATGGGCGAAGGCTCCTTCCTCTCCGCCTTACCCATGCTATGCGAGCCCGGCTGGGCTGCAACCCGCCGCCGCCGCCGCTCCTTCCTCAGCCTCCGGGGCTCGCTCTAGCAGCCGTCAAGCTCAGGCGGACTCGGCAGCTCCCCATCAGCACTCGCCGGCGCGATTCGGGCAGGAGGTCGGGCTCGCTCTGTGGCGGTGGCGCCTCCGCCGCCGCCTCCGCCGCCGCCGCCGCCGCCGCCGCCGCCACGGCCACGGAGCGAGCCCGACTCCTCCTGCCCGAATCGCGCCGTGCAGTGCTGATGGGGAGCTGCGAGTCCGGCCTGAGCTTGGCGGCTGCTAGGCGAGCGGAGGCTGAGGAAGGAGCGGCGGCGGCAGGGTTGCAGCCCAGCCGGGCTCGCACAGCATGGGTAAGGCAGCTCCCCATCAGCACTCGCCGGCGCGATTCGGGCAGGAGGTCGGGCTCGCTCTGTGGCGGTGGCGCCTCCGCCGCCGCCTCCGCCGCCGCCGCCGCCGCCGCCGCCGCCACGGCCACGGAGCGAGCCCGACTCCTCCTGCCCGAATCGCGCCCGTGCGAGTGCTGATGGGGAGCTGCGAGTCCGGCCTGAGCTTGGCGGCTGCTAGGCGTGAGCCCGGGAGGCTGAGGAAGGAGCGGCGGCGGCAGGGTTGCAGCCCAGCCGGGCTCGCACAGCATGGGTGGCAGCTCCCCATCAGCACTCGCCGGCGCGATTCGGGCAGGAGGTCGGGCTCGCTCTGTGGCGGTGGCGCCTCCGCCGCCGCCGCCTCCGCCGCCGCCGCCGCCGCCGCCGCCACGGCCACGGAGGCGAGCCCGACTCCTCCTGCCCGAATCGCGCCCGTGCGAGTGCTGATGGGGAGCTGCGAGTCCGGCCTGAGCTTGGCGGCTGCTAGGCGTGAGCCCGGGAGGCTGAGGAAGGAGCGGCGGCGGCAGGGTTGCAGCCCAGCCGGGCTCGCACAGCATGGGTGGCAGCTCCCCATCAGCACTCGCCGCGGCGCGATTCGGGCAGGAGGTCGGGCTCGCTCTGTGGCGGTGGCGCCTCCGCCGCCGCCTCCGCCGCCGCCGCCGCCGCCGCCACGGCCACGGGCGAGCCCGGCTGGGCTGCAACCCGCCGCCGCCGCTCCTTCCTCAGCCTCCGGGGCTCGCTCTAGCAGCCGTCAAGCTCAGGCGGACTCGGCAGCTCCCCATCAGCACTCGCCGCGGCGCGATTCGGGCAGGAGGTCGGGCTCGCTCTGTGGCGGTGGCGCCTCCGCCGCCGCCGCCGCCGCCGCCGCCGCCGCCACGGCCACGGAGGCGAGCCCGACTCCTCCTGCCCGAATCGCGCCGTGCAGTGCTGATGGGGAGCTGCGAGTCCGGCCTGAGCTTGGCGGCTGCTAGGCGTGAGCCCGGGAGGCTGAGGAAGGAGCGGCGGCGGCAGGGTTGCAGCCCAGCCGGGCTCGCACAGCATGGGTAGCAGCTCCCCATCAGCACTCGCCGGCGCGATTCGGGCAGGAGGTCGGGCTCGCTCTGTGGCGGTGGCGCCTCCGCCGCCGCCGCCGCCGCCGCCGCCGCCGCCGCCGCCGCCACGGCCACGGAGCGAGCCCGACTCCTCCTGCCCGAATCGCGCCGTGCAGTGCTGATGGGGAGCTGCGAGTCCGGCCTGAGCTTGGCGGCTGCTAGGCGTGAGCCCGGGAGGCTGAGGAAGGAGCGGCGGCGGCAGGGTTGCAGCCCAGCCGGGCTCGCACAGCATGGGTGGCAGCTCCCCATCAGCACTCGCCGGCGCGATTCGGGCAGGAGGTCGGGCTCGCTCTGTGGCGGTGGCGCCTCCGCGCCGCCTCCGCCGCCGCCGCCGCCGCCACGGCCACGGAGGCGAGCCCGACTCCTCCTGCCCGAATCGCGCCCGTGCAGT
This sequence comes from Ahaetulla prasina, assembly GCF_028640845.1. Lineage (NCBI taxonomy): Eukaryota > Metazoa > Chordata > Lepidosauria > Squamata > Colubridae > Ahaetulla > Ahaetulla prasina. Next base: position 87,744,671 of record NC_080540.1, read on the forward strand.
GCTGATGGGGAGCTGCCAGTCCGGCCTGAGCTTGGCGGCTGCTAGGCGTGAGCCCGGGAGGCTGAGGAAGGAGCGGCGGCGGCAGGGTTGCAGCCCAGCCGGGCTCGCACAGCATGGGTAAGGGAGAGGAAGGGCCGCTCCATTACTCGATGGAATGACCTTTTCTTCTGGCCTTTGGGGTGGCTCGCGCGGCGAGCCCGGTCGGAAACCTCCTCCCTCAGCCGAGAAGGACTGCACCGCCAGGGCTTCCAGCGCCAATGCATAGCCTGGCGGAGTTACTGCAGCTCACCGGCTCCCGCCCCAACTGGTGGTGTTGGGGCAGCCGCTCGCTTTCTAGCAAAAGGTCGCCAAAACTCCTCGCCTTCTCCTGGGAAGGGCTGGATGGCTAGCCGGGAAGGGTTGAATAAGCAAGCCAACCTCCCTCCTCCCTCCCTCCTCCCTCCCTCCTCTCCCCAAGCGAGCGTTTTCCGTTGGAAGAGAGAGAGAGAGAGAAAGGAGGGGCCGTTCCTCCCCTTCTTTCATTCTTTCTTCTCCCTCCGTGCTTCAGAAGCTGGGCGTGTGTGTGCGCGCCTGTGTGCTCTAGTCCTGTGTGCTCTAGTCTCCTCCGCGGCGCCGGAAGAGAGAGAGAGAGAAAGGAGGGGCCGTTCCTCCCCTTCTTTCATTCTTTCTTCTCCCTCCGTGCTTCAGAAGCTGGGCGTGTGTGTGCGCGCCTGTGTGCTCTAGTCCTGTGTGCTCTAGTCTCTTCGCGCTGGAAGAGAGAGAGAGAGAAAGGAGGGCCGTTCCTCCCTTCTTTCATTCTTTCTTCTCCTCCGTGCTTCACCGTGCTGGGCGACCTGGAGCAGCTGCTCTTCAGCCAGATGCTCGGTGAGTCAGCCTGCCCCTTCCTTCCGTGGGGGTCTGCCTTGCTGGTGAAGGTTATTGGGGCTTTTGAGCAAGGGAGGAGGAACGCGAGCACCGCCTTCGCTGGCATTCCGGGATTTCCCTTTGTTTAGAGCTGGGAATCCTCCTTCCCCTTTGCACTCCCTCCTCCCTCCTCTCTCTCTCTCTCTCTCTCACACACACACACACACACACAGACTTCTAAAGTCGATTGGCACAATGCTAAGCAAACACAGCAGTGGGTCAAGGGTGAAGGCTAGGAACCTGGCAGGTGAAAGGTTGAGCGACATGAAAGGCAAAGACCACAATTGTTTTAAGAAAGAAGCTTTAGCAGGGAGGGATGGGAGGGTGTTTTAAGTTTTGGCAAACAGCCAGGCCAACTGTATTGGAGAAGGTCACACAACTGGCCTTAACATTTTAGCTGCTGTCTTTTCCTCACACTTGGGTTTAATGATATTAGAGATCCTTATTGCCCTGCCAAAAAAAAAAAGAGCCACCCCAACGTCTATGAAAATTAACCTTCTCTGCCAAGAGACACTGTGCAGGGTATTTTCACCATTGGTGTGCATACAGGCTTAGATTTGTGCTGGGTTCTTAGTGCTTAGAGCACTGACCTTCAGAGGCACCCTGGTCCCTTGGAAGCTAAAGGAGGACTCATTTTCATGCTTGCAGTTGTATTGTCAATTTCTGTGAGACAATGTTGTTGAAGTAACTCACTCACTCATTCATTCATTCATTCATTCCTTGTGTGTCCAATCACACTTAGCCAATAAAATTCTATTCTATTCTATTCTATTCATTCATTCATTCATTTTATTTTGTCAAATACATATTAAATAATTATATAAATATAAGCATGAATTGAATACATAAAAAGGAATACAACTAAAGGGAACATTAGGACAGGGACGGTAGGCACGTTGGTGCTCTTATGCACGCCTTACAGACCTCTTAGGAATGGGGTGAGGTCAATACTAGATAGTCTTTGGTTAAGGCTTTGGGGATTTTGGGAAGAGACCAGAGTCAGGTAGCACATTCAGGCATTAACAACTCTGTTACTGAAGTCACATTTTCTGCAATCTAGATTGGAGAGGTTCACTTTTAAGTTTGAATCTATTGTGTTCTCGTGTATTGTTGTGGTTGAAGCTGAAGTAGTCATTGATAGGAAGTACATTGTAGCAGATAATTTTATGAGCTATGCTCAGGTCATACCAAAGGCGGCGTAGTTCTAAATTTTCTAAAGCTGGGAATCCTCCTTCCCCCTTTTGCACTTTTATTGTTTTTCGTTCAAATAAATATTCATGTTATTTTACTTGGCTCTATCTTTATTTTTTACATTGACCAGTAGCTGCCTCATTTCCCACCCTCGGCTTATACTCGAGTCAATAGTTTTTCCCAGTTTTTGTGGTAAAATTAGGTGCCTCGGCTTATATTCGGATCGGCTTATACTCGAGTATATACGGTATATTTGTTTTTAATATATGTTTAACAAAAGCTTCTAATATGCTACGCAACGTAAAACAGAATTTTAGACAAAAAAAAAACCTTAAGAAATTTCCTGACAAAACAATTAATCAGTGGAACAACTTGCCTCCAGAAGTTGTAAGTGCTCCATTACTGGAGGTTTTTAAGAAGATTGGATGGCCATTTGTCTGAAATGGTGTAGGGTCTCCTGCATGAGCAAGGGGTTTTATTTATTTATTTATTTATTTTGTCACAACATCATAAAAAAGGATTATATAGCATATAAACATATATATGAGTAAATATTAGGAGGTATAAGCATCAATATATATATATATAGGAAGAAGAAAAGAAAAGAAAAAAAACAATAGGACAGGAACGGTAGGCACGTTTGTGCGCTTATGCACGCCCCTTATGGTCCTCTTAGGAATGGGGTGAGGTCAATAGTAGAAAGTTTTTGGTTGAAGCTTTTAGGATTATGGGAAGAGACCACAGAGTCAGGTAAAGCATTCCAAGCACTGATGATTCTGTTACAGAAGTCAAATTTTCTGCAATCTAGATTAAAGCGATTAACATTAAGTTTAAATCTGTTGGTTGCTCTTGTATTATTGCAATTAAAGCAGAAGTAATCTTTAACAGGAAGGACATTACAATAGATGATTCTGTGAGTTAAACTTAGGTCTTGTCGAAGGCGACGAGTTCCAAGTTTTCTAAGCCTAGGATTTCAAGTCTGGTGGGATAAGGTATTTTGTTGTTTTCAGAGGAATGGAGAACTCTTCTTGTAAAATATTTCTGGACTCGCTCAATTGCATTGATGTCAGAGATGTGGTGAGGGTTCCAAACAGGCGAGCTGTATTCTAGAATTGGTCTAGCAAATGTTTTATATGCTCTGGTTAGTAGTGTAGTGTTTTTGGAAAAGAAGCTAGGCAGGATTAGGTTTACAACTCTTAGAGCCTTTTTTGCTATGTAATTACAGTGGGCTTTGACACTTAGATCATTTGACATGAAAACTCCAAGGTCTTTAACGGGGTGGGGGTCATCTGTAAGGTAATGTCCATCAAGTATGTACTTAGTGTTTGGGTTCTTTTTTCCAATATGTAAGACTGAGCATTTGCTGGTTGAGATCTGGAGTTGCCAAGTTTTAGACCAAGTGGTTAGATGATCAAGGTCTTTTTGGATGATAGATGCATTGTCTGTGGTGTTAAATAGTTTGACATCGTCAGCAAAGAGAACACAATTACTTGCGATATGGTCACAAAGATCATTAATGTATAGTATGAAGAGTGTTGGTCCAAGGACGCTGCCTTGAGGAACGCCACTCTTGACAGGAACAGGATTTGATAGAGCATTGCCAATTTTGACCACTTGTTGTCTGTTGGACAGAAATGCAGATATCCATTTGTGAAGGGGTCCTGAAATGCCATAGGATTTTAGTTTTAGGAGAAGTTTATCGTGTACTACTGAGTCAAAAGCTTTGCAGAAGTCTATGTAGATTGCATCTATTGTTTTGCCTTGATCAAGATTTGTAGTCCATATGTTTTTACAGTGAAGAAGTTGTAAGTTGCATGATAATTTTTTCCTGAAACCAAATTGTTTATTGGAGAGTAGGTTGTTAGTTTCTAAGTGTGAGGTAATGGATTGGTTGATGATTGATTCCATGACTTTGCAGGTGCAGCACAGAGAGATCGGTCTGTAATTTTCAACTAAGCTGGGGTCTCCTTTTTTGAAGATAGGGATGACTGTGGCTAGTGACCAAAGTTTGGGAAGGGAACTGGTTGTGAAAGCTTTGTCAAAGATTATGCTTAGGGGTTCTGCTATATTAATGGAAAGTTTTTTTAAGAAGTATGCGCATAGTCCATCAGGTCCAATAGATAGTGATGGTTTCAAGTTATGAAGAGCTTTTTCAACATTTTCATGTAGATGTTGAACAGAAGGCGAGAATCGACCCTGAGGGACCCCACAGAGAGGAGAACCACCGATATACGGTGCCTCCACTCCCAATCCCCCAACCGCGCAGCAAGATACCATGGTCGATGGTATCGAACCGCTGAGAGGTCTAATAGGACCAGGGCAGAGGAATAACCCTGTCCCGAGCCCTCCAGAGATCATCCACCAATGCGACCAAAGCTGTCTCCGTGCTGTATCCGGGTCGGAAGCCGGACTGGAGCAGGTCTAGATAGACGTCTTCATCCAGGTATTGGGGCTGTGTCACCATTTTCTACAACCTTCGCAACAAAGCGAAGGTTGAGACTGGACGATAATTACCCAAAACAGCTGGGTCCAGGAGGCTTCAGGAGGGTCTCACCACCGCCTCTTTCAAGGCGGCAGGAAAACCCTTCCAACAAAGCGTTGATAATCCTCTGGAGCCAGCCTCGTGTCACCTCCTGAGTGGCCAGTACCAGCCAGGAAGGGCACGGGTCCAGTAAACATGTCGTGCCGTGAAGCCTCCCCAACAACCTGTCCACGTCCTCGGGAGCCACAGGGTCGAACTCATCCCAAATGGACTCAACAAGGCGTGCCTCCTCTCCCTCGCTTGGATCATCCCAAATTCGATCCAGACCGTCCCTCAGCTGGCGATTTTATCGTATAGATAACGCTAAACTCCTCGGCTCGTCCCTGGAAAGGGCCACCCCGCCCCTCCTGGTGTAGGAGAGAGCGGGTGCCCCGAAACAGGGCGGCCGGGCGGTTATCTGCCGACGCAATGAGGGTGGAGGCGCAGAACTCGCTTCCTCATTGCCACTAGGTAGGTCCTAGAATAGGACCTAACTAGTGTCCGATCAGTTCGGGCGACTGGACCTCCAGGTGCTCTCCAGGCGTCTTCTCCGGCGTTTCATCTCCCTCAGCCTCGGAGAACCACGGGGCCGGTCGAGATCTACGCCGGGTCAGAGGCAGAGGCGCGACACGGTCCAAGGCCCGCGCGCCTGTTCCCATGGCCACGACCAGTTCCTCAGTCGTGCCGGGCCAGATCCTCAGGGAATGGCCCAAGCTCCGTCAGGAACCTCTCAGGGTCCATCAGGCGCCTGGGGCGGAACCACCGATAGGTTCCGTCTCTCGTGGTGAATGGCGGTTCGAAGTCTAGGCGAAGGAGGAAATGATCCGACCATGACATTGGTTCCGTTACTAAATCATCTAATACCAGATCATTTAACCACTGTCCAGAGATATAAAGCAGATCCAGTGTGCCTCCCCTGGCGAGGGGCCATCATTTACTCGAATCAGGTCCAAGGCCGTCATGGAAGCCAAGAACTCCCGAGCTGCCGATGATAGCCAGCTGATGGCAGGTTGAAATCCCCCATGACAATAAGTCTGGGGGACTCGACCGCCACAGCAGCAAGTACCTCCAACAGCTCAGGCAGGGCTGTGGTCACGCAGCAAGGAGCCAGGTACGCGATCACCAAGCCCAACTGATTCCTATAGCCCCACCGCACATAAAGGGATTCACAACCGGCAATCTGAGGAATAGTGGCCTCCCTCGGCTCTAGATCCTCCTTGATAACAACCGCCACCCCCCCACCCCTACCTTGGACCCTCGGCTGATGATGTATAT